>NC_080686.1:24975308-25278338 GCF_030445035.2 Dasypus novemcinctus | reverse complement strand
TGATATGCCCAATGATATTAGAAATGCAAAGAACAGTTCACAAAACCGACCTTGAGCAGAAGTGGGAAATCAGACTTGGGTGGAACAAATGACTGCTCTAAGTTTTTGTTTATCATGTCACAAGGTTGTTTTGAAGCTTACCTTAGTTACCATCTATAACATGCTTAAAGGAATGCTAAATAATACGGAAGGTTACCTGTTTAAGATGCTTAAGGCGGGACTCTGACACAGGGCAAACTTCTAGGGAGTGTGTGAGTGCTCATTTGGTCATAGTGGGTTATATCATTGGGTGGAGACCCATATAATGAGAGTGAAAGTATACCCACATCCTGGGGAGGACTCATGTTCTCAAACAGAGGGAATTGTATCTCTTGAAAGAATTGGTGGCTCCCAATGGGTTAGGACAGTCAAGTATGTTAAGTGCTCAACATTTTTGCAAATATCTCTGAATATGGCCCTTCAAGTAATGAAGATTGATTGTCATGGTGGGCCCTGAGGGGAGGGGGAAAGAGGTATTGAATACATGCAATCAGTGTAACTGTGGGGCAATGGAAGTTTTCCACAAGATCATGTAATGATGGATATAGGACTTGTTAAATTACACCAAAAATGTATAAAAGTCTATAGGCTAAAATGTAGGGAGTGGGAGGAAGAGATGTAATGTGGGGGCATTTTCAGGGGTTGGAGTTGTCCTGGGTGGTGCTGCAGGGACAGTTACCAGACATTGTATGTCCTCCCATAGCCCACTGGGTGGACTGTGGGAAAGTGTGGGCTATAATGTGGACCATTGACCAAGAGGTGCAGCGGTGCTCAGAGATGTATTCACCAAATGCAATGAATGTCTCATGATGATGGAGGAGGTTGTTGTTATGGGGGGAGAAGTGGGGTGAGGGGGTGGGGGGTATATGTAACACTAAAAAAATAAATAAAGACAAAAAAATGTAAATCATAATGTAAAACATAAGGTAACTAAAAATTTAGAAAATTTTGTATAGTCTAAAATATAAACCATAATGTAAACCCAAATGGAACCATGTTTGAAAGCTATCATTTCAATATCTGTACATTAACTGTAGCAAATATAATAAAACATGTAAAAAGATCATTGTTGGGGAAGGGACAAAGAGTTTGATGTTGGATATGTGGGAGTACCATATATTGTATATATGAATTACTGTGATCTAAAACTTATGTGAAGACAAACTTAATAATTAGAAAAAAAAAGAAAGGAGGTAGACACTGAGGAAGAAATGGAAGAAATTGCCTTGCCACTGTACATACAGGGCAACACCTATAGCAGTGATAAAAGGCAAAATGTCAAAAACAAAGCTTTTCATTTTTTAATTTTTTGATACCCCAATTTATTTTTCCTTTATTTAATTTTTCTAAATTACTATGTATTCTATATCTAACCTTTAAACCCATCACTATATTCCATTTTACCATTAATGGAAACTGGCAATATATTGGGCTTCTTTATTGAAGAAGTTTTGGACTACAAAGAGGTTCAAATATGGCAGGGGAGGTGCACTCATGTGGGGCGTTATTGGTGGGGGGCACATATTTGGGAGGGAATTCTCCAGGGCATGCATACAGGGCACATAGAAATGTCTGGATATTTTCATAGTGGTTTCAGTTGGAAATGACAGATGAGAGAGTGCTGAGTTCCTGGCCAGAGAAGCTCTATCACATTCCCCAGTGGAATAGCAACAATCCCCCAAGTGCAATGGCAAAGACCAACAAAGATGGATGGTCCAATGATGAGCCCTTGATACTGAGGGCTCTGATTATGAGCCTGTGTGCCTGAAATATGAACTGGGCCTGGAGCTGCGGGGTGCCTAAGAGTTACCTCCTGAGAGCCTCTATGTTGCTCAAATGTGGCCACTCTCTAAGCCAAACTCAGCGTGGGACATGACTCCCGGGTATGAGCATCCCTGGCACTGAGGAATTACTACCAAGCACCAGCTGATGATGTAACTAGAAAAAGACATTGAATAAAGAAGTCAACTCAGGCAGCAGACTTGGCCCAGTGGCTAGGGCGTCCGTCTACCACATGGGAGGTCTGCGGTTCAAACCCTGGGCCTCCTTGACCCATGTATAGCTGGCCCATGCGCGGGGCTGATGTGCGCAAGGAGTGCCGTGCCACGCAGGGGTGTCCCCCGCGTAGGGGAGCCCCATGTGTAAGGAGTGCGCCCCGTAAAGGAGAGCCACCCAGAGCAAAAGAAAGTGCAGCCTGCCCAGGAATGGTGCCACACACACAGAGAGCTGACACAACAAGGTGATGCAACAAAAAGAAACACAGATTCCTGTGCCACTGACAACAACAAAAGCAGAAAAAGAAGATGCAGCAAATAGACACAGAGAACAGACAACTGGGGTGGCGGGAGAGAAATAAATAAAAAAAAAATCTTAAAAAAAAAAGAAGTCAGCTCAGACTGGCAGAAGAATATCTCAGCCTACATGTAATATTGGGTGTTAAAAACTGCTTTTTGACTTTGGATAAAAGGGGGAAATGGAAAGGACAAGTAAGTTTATACGGCTATGAGTCTCTAAAAAAGAGTCGGGAGGTCATCAGAGGGGTGATGCTTATGCATGCCTCAGCAGGGTACCAGAGACAGCCAAGGTAGATGGAAACCCAGCTGCTGGTTCTTCTGAGGTCTGCAGAGACCCACCGGTTCTATGGTCATGGCAGATGGCTCTGGAGTTCAGGGCCATGTCATTTGGCCCTACTTTGGAGTTTGTGTTCCTGAGTGTGATGGAGTTGGACTCAGATATGACCTTTCTACATGCCTCTTCTGTTACTTTTACCAGACCTGTGGTTGGTGTTTGGATTGGTGTATACTCAGGAGACCTGAATCTCTGAACTGTCCACATGATGGCCAGGCCCTGGGCCTCAGCAGACTTGTGGCTCCTACCCTCTGGTTTGTTGGACTTACCCTGGCCAGCTGACAGGGAGGTGAAGGGGGTCAACCACCACACCAGGGAGCCAAGAGTGCCTACAACTGCAAGCAGGAGAATTGCATCCATCATCCATGTGGAATCTAAGCTTTCTTTTGATGTAGAGGGGGACTGGACATAACAATTCCAGAGTCCACAGGATGGAGGAATAGAGCATGGATTAGAGTGGACTTACTGGTGTTCTGCTGGGGAGCTATTGTGATTAGTAAGTGAAGAAATTGCAGTAGTGATGTGGAGAGGGTGGCCACAGTGGCTGCTGATGGCAGGGAGATGGAAGAAGAGATATGGTGTGGGGGCATTTTCAGGATTTGGAGTTGTCCTAGGTGGTGCTGCAGGGACAGATGCTGGACATTGTGTGTCCTGTCATAGCCCACTGGCTGGACTGGGGGTGAGTGTGGACTACAATGTAGATCATTGTCCGTGTGGTGCAACTGTGCTCCAGAATGTAATTGCCAGGTGCAGTGGCTGTGCCGCAGTGATGGAAGAGGTTGTTGATGTGGGAGGGGTGGGGTGGGTGGGGTGGAGGGTATATGGGGACCTCATATTTTTTTAATATAACATTTAAAAGAAAATAAAGAAGAAGAAGAAGAAAAGAATACTAAGCATTTAACAAATATTGACTAGCATTATCATTGACAAAAGTGTTATTATCATTTCACAGCGACTTAGGAAGGTTAGAGGATTTCCCCAATGGTTAGTAAGTGCTAAAAATTTTTTTAAATACTTCAGCTCTGAAATTCAATCTTTCTCCAATACACCATGATGCCACTTCCATAGGACAAATATCTTCTGGTCTAATCAGCAATTATTTCCAAATCAGTTTATATAGAGGAAAATAAAAGATAATTTCCACTTAGTAAAGAAAAAATATGATTTAAAATGATCATTCAAATCACAAGATACAAAATGGGCAGAAAAATGTTAGGCTTAACTTATTATTCGTAATTATTTTTATTCACAAGATTTGGCCTTTAAAACTACTTTATAATCTGCATGTTACGGAAGACAACTAGGCACTTATTTAAGTAGTTTTTCTGTCTTAGAAATTAATGGTGAAATGTGATTAATAGCCCAAATATTAAAATGTAAATGTTAGTGCATATGTATGAAACTTAGTGTGGGAAATGTCATTTATGGTTCCTGAATACATTTGCCGATGTGAGAAACTGATGACAGGTTCTAATTAGAAAATTGTTATAGTGCAGAACAAAGAGAAACCACCTCTGGAGGTTCTGGAGAAAATACTTCAAGGATTTCTGCTGCTTGACTGAATCAAACACATTATATTACCATATGGACCTTGATGGAGCCTAACAATTCTAAAAGCACCCTGCTGGTCAAGACAGACTTTCTAAGACCTAAACAACAAATGCAAGTAGAAGACCAATACATTACTCAGAAATTTTGAGGCTGCCATGTAATAGAATAAGTCAGCACAAATATAGTTGGTACTAAGAAATCTAAAAAAGAATTACAGTTTTCTTATTCTTATTTACTTAATTATACTGTTCAGGTTCTTCTCCAGAGTGACAAATTGTACTGTTATAAGGAAGATATTTAAGAAACAGAACTACAAACTTAACTGAAGCTGCTCTTACATTTGGGTGATAATCAAAAAATGTTATTTCAGAAACACAACTAGAAAGTTAACCCAAACTGTTCTTTCACCGGAGTGGCAATCAAAAGATGTTTTGTAGGAGTCCTAATGACAAGTGTGTTCTCTGCTGATATTCATTCTAGACAGACAGAAATAACATTTGTGTCATGTTGCATTCAGATAACTCTCTTCTGTCTGATCAGGAATTAGAAATATGAATCACCACACTAATGCACTGACTTGTTAGTAAATAAATGTTCCACTTACATATATAAGGATTTCACTCCTTGTACAACATTATTTTCAGAATAAATATTAGAATAAAGATAGCAATTTGCTATTCATGTTAGTTACATTAACATTTTAGTCAATCTCTTTTCCTACTTTAAACACAAGAGCATTCAAAACCATTTTTCACTTAAATGATCATACATTGGAAGCCAAGTCCCACTTCAGCAAAACAGTCTAAAACATAAGCCGCTGTTTGAAGTTCTATTATGTAAACATGTCCTCAAGACCATTCTTTGCTGAATGGTACTCTAAATCTGTTCAGATTAATATTCCATTTGTAAAGTTACTTAGTCTTCTCTACTTATATACATAATAATATGAAATCATAATAATTATCCCTAAGTGTGCTCTTCTTAAAGTGTACTTTGAAAGCATGATAAACTCACCTTAGAAAGTCCACCCACTTCCAGATAAAAGCAAATAATGAACACATTCCAGGTGACCCAAAGGGCAGTCCATACTGTATACTGGATAGAAAAAAAAACAAGAGACAAGAAAAATGTGTAGTTGAAAGACATGTAAACTAAATACATCAATAATAAAAATGTCAATACATATCAGTTTTCTGGGAAGAAACATACAGGGAGCTCTGAGAAAAGAGTTCTATTTGTAATTATAAAGTCCCTGAAGATCTCTAGAAATAAAAAATCCAATAGTTTCTACTGCTTTCAGTAGATGCCAATAAAACTAGATTTATTTTTAAAGTGCTTTGCTGGCTTGCATTGTTAAATCCAAGCACTGACTTGATTTCTGTTTTCTGAATATTTCCTTTTCCAAGGAACACCATAATGCAAATTTTCTCTGGGCTATCCATATATAATTTTTTCAGGTTATGATATTAAACCTCGAAATTTTTAGGAATCTTAGTCAAAACCCAGCACTTCCACTTCCTGAATGAAGACCATGTTTGAAAATGGATGTGTGGAGTCAAATTTAAAAACTTTCATTTTTTTGACCCATTTTATGAAGAGTAGAGCCTGTCCTTCTAATACAATTGTATAATAAAAATATTAATAATAGGATTAATTTATAAATAGGGTTAAAATTGAGTAAATGAACAGCAGATTTCCATAATGGGAAAATACCTTCCAATCACATCCAATGAATGCTAAACATACTCCTTACAGATTAATTGGTTTTATTAATGTATTATGGATTAAGAAATGTCTTCCTTGAGAGCATTATTCAGCCTTAATTAAGTTAGACTTAGACTGAGACTCATAAATGGAAAAGGTCTCAGGGCTCACCTCAACCAGTCACTTTCTTTTGTAGACAAAGGAAATGAGGCCAAGAGAACTGAAATACAGAATGGCTTGAATAATTGAGGGTGGTACTTTAACAATGAACAGATCAAACTCAATAGTTTGCCCATTCATTTTACCTTCCCACAAAAATTTATGAGTTCTTAATTTCTTTAAAAGGCATACTAATTAAATTATTGCTTTCTATCAGGGAATGTAATCATTACATGCTGTTATTAAGTTAAAATAAATATTGACCTACTTCTCTAGCTTACTCTATGCTAAGATATAGTAGAATATATAGCATTATGTTAAATAATATAATAGAATTATGCATTTTAGACTCTGTATAAAACAGCCAAATTCCTTTTAGAAACCTTATCAGGACTATTCACAAATTCAATTTATATTTTGCCTATTTCAGTCATTTATGATTTTCTTAAGGTTTTCAAAATAATCTCATATATTTGTATAGTCCTATAATTGGTTATATTTAATGTCACAGTGAAGTTTTTTGGGAATGGAGGATTCTTGCTTTAAGAATAATATAATGATAATAATGAGGTAAGACTCCAAAACTCCAAAATTTAGAGAAGTTGGAAAATATGTTAAAAAGTTAACATGGATATTTGCAGACGTTGCTGATGCTGCCATTATCTTCTGTGAATAAAGTCTCCTCATATGTAGGGACATACATGATGTTCACAAATGTGCCAAATGCATTGAAATACACTTTTCTGAACCACAAAATTTTCCGATGAACATTCCAAATAGCTAACTTGCATCCTTACAGTGTGTGTGTGTGTATATATATACACACACACATATATATGTATAGACTTTTACAAACTGATAAAGTCACAATAACCACAGCAAATTCTGAGGCTATTGCTACCAAGATGGTATCTAGGATCTGCTATTTTCCAATCATATTAAGTCTAATTATAAGTTGAAATGGGAAGAGCAATGCAGACCACTAAGTAATCAGTAAAAAAAAAACATGACAAAGGTTATAAACTAAAGCAAGAATAAAGTAAGGACAGGAACTAAATTTATTGCAAAAATTTTATGATTCCTAATATTAAGACTCAAGTCTATACCCACAAGTATGCTTTTAGGAAAGTCAATGAATTCCTCGCTAGCACAAATGCGTAATAAAACAAATATTCTTAAAAAAACCTAGGATTTCTCACATGTTGTACTATTAATGCCACTTTCAAACTTTCAAAAATAAAAATAACCACTGAGTAGACCCCAACTGCCAGCTCCTAAATTCTTAACAATAAGGAGTTATCACCAATTTGGTGCTTCCTATGTTCCTGGTACAATGCTAAGCACTTTAAATGGACTATGTCATTGCATCATCATACTCAAAACGAGGTAGAGAGGCACTCATTTGATCACCTACTTAATGTCAGAGGTAGGATTTGAAACCTCACAGTCTGATTCCAGAGCTATGATTCTTAAGTATGACATGATACAGCTTCATTTGAAAAGTTCTAGGATAATGAGTATAGATTAACTTGCAAGTTAACTCTTTACCAAGTTTAGCAATGTGTCAAATGACCAATACACCACACATCATATTATCAATTTACCAAAATTTTATTTCATTCATATAAATATATATATATATATATATATATATATATGAATATTTACAGGATATCTACATCCTGAACTGGCAATTGTTTTTGAAATGACAGTTCCTTTTGTATTTCATAATAAATGTGCCATGCATGATCTGAGCATCATTTTTAGCAATATTGTGGAGTTGCTTTCTTCTAACACATTGGTTTGATGAAAAAAATAATATTTATATTATTGAATTCTGGATTGTTATGAGATATAAACGATATGCTTCAATGTGCATCTGAGACACCAGCCTGCACACAGAGATAAAGGAAAAGAAATATGCCATGATACGGAATTTACCTAGGCAGGAAGTATTAGGCACAATATATGGCCAAAGACTGGCTATCCACACTGCCATCTTTGTGAAGTGAGTTATTTCACTTATAATTCAATTGAAAGAAGGACAGAAAAGAGATAAGACTCTCTGGTTTTAACACACACACCCATGCTGACATGCCTAGGTATCTAGATGCTTATGCTTACAATAGAGAAGACTTAACTTCCAAATGTTAAAACAAAGGCACTCTGTCTGTTCTGTCCCCCTCCTCCCAATCTAGTTTGCTTTATGTGCAGTACACACATTTTGAATCTCAATTTATATAATTTGACAATGTATATACAGAAGGAATAAATGTTAATGTGACCTATGTGGCTTCCTGAATATTACCTAGTTTTAAGGGGATATTTCAGCATTTTTAATTGAATTGAACTTTACAAGTCTTTCAGTCTTTCAATATTCAGTCTATAACATGAATTATTTTTACTTTCTGAGCTTGCTTATTTTCCAATGACCAGAAAGCGCATTTGTTTCTTCATTCATGTGTGTATTCAGCAGCTACAATATTATGCAAAATATGTTAGACACTAAATAAAAAGAATAGGGTAAGTTCCTTGCTCACTCATTTTCTGGAGTTCAGTCTACTATGTGGAGTTGTGGAGTCTGTCTAACATTCCTACAGTTTAATTAATTAAATAATTAATTTTTAGAAAAGATATTTAATTTATATAAATGTTACATAAAAAACTATAAGGGATTCCCATATGTCCCACTCCCCACGTTTACCCACATTAACAACATCCTTCATTAGTCTGGTACATTCATTGCAACTGATGAACACATTTTGGAGCATTGCCACTAAGCATGGGTTACGGTTTACATTGTAGCTTACACTCTCTCCCACACAATTCTGTAGGTTATGGCAAGATATATAATAGCCTGTATCTGTTGTTGCAATGTCATTCAGGACAATTCCAAGTCCTGAAAATGCCTGTGTATTACACATGCTTTCCCTCTCTCTGCCCTCAGAACCTCCAGTGTCCACTGCCTCCACATCAATGAGATAATTTCTTCCATTGCTAGAATCATAATAAGTCTATAGTAGAATACCAGCAAGTCCACTCTAGTCCATAGTTCATTCCCCAGTCCTGAGGCTTTTGGGATAGTGATGCCCACTCCACCTCTAATGGAGAGGGCAACAGCCCTACATTTTAACTGCAAGATTAGCACAGTGAAGTGGGGGCGGAGGTATTTTGATGTCTCTTTCATTTACAAGGCACTTAGTCTTAGCCCCTTATATTATATTTTTTAATTCTTAAAAACTATCTGTGAGTCATGTTTGTACAAATGAGGTAACTATGGCACAAAGAATGCACATGACTTTCCCAAGGCTTCATGGTCAAAAACCAGTGGAACCAGGAGTTAAATCTGGGACCAACTGAATCTAAAGCTAATGTACTTATCTGCCTTGCTGAGCAATAACTCAGGATGGAATTTTATAGTTACATGGCAAGACAATTGTGCTATGTTACAATTCAAATTGTGCAAGTTACTATTTCTTGCACATAAACATTTGCAAATAAATAAGTAAATTATAGACCTAGCAAAGTTACTCGGATTTGGGAATTTTTATTTTTATTGTTAAGGACAGCTTTGAGTTCATTTTAATTCCAAAGGTAACCTTTATTTAAAAATTAAATAGGCATAGATGAATATTAAAAGGATGTAAAAATGCTTTCCTTAAATTTAAGCATATGAATAAACCTGTTTTCAGAGATATGAAGGACAATGTAAAATACCAATAAAGGCAATTTTTCTGAATACCATAAAATTCCTAAAAAGAGCTTCAAAACACATAAAATGTGAGATAATTAAAAGGAGGAACAGAATTTTTAAATAAATGACATTGGATAATTGCAGAGATAATGTTTTAATTTTGTTGAAATATATGGCAAATAAGTCATATTTCCTTTCTGTTTCTTACTCTTGATCATTTGCCATTTATTTATTTATTTTTACCGTTGGACATGTTAGTTGGAATCCCAACAATAAAGATTCAGCAAAATATTTTAAAAAAACAACTTAGATAGATTAGCTAATGCTTCTGCACTTAAATTAAAATCTGCTTGATTTACTTTATCACTCATGGAGCAATAAAGATTTAAATAATTCTAGGGCAGAATCTCATTTGGGAATTCAAAAAGAAGCTTTCAAAATGTTTGGCATAGGGGAAAACAGACAGGAAACATTGGAT
Organism: Dasypus novemcinctus; assembly: GCF_030445035.2. Lineage (NCBI taxonomy): Eukaryota > Metazoa > Chordata > Mammalia > Cingulata > Dasypodidae > Dasypus > Dasypus novemcinctus. The sequence continues at coordinate 25,268,085 of NC_080686.1, read as the reverse complement.
TTCAGAAGGGTGCCTTATGACTTAGCAGATGTAACCCACAATCTGCTGCATGCTGTCTAAAACTAGAGACACAAAAGGAACATTCATACTTGAAGGCTGAGCATGGTATCCTTGAATATATATATCCCACGTTGTACCTCGAGTAAAATAAATTTCTCATCAATGAAGGAGTACCATATGAGAAAGTTGCTTTTATTTTCTAAGAATAAATGTAGAAAGAATAAATGGCACATCACTGGCAGGAATGATAACCAGAGGGGTGTTACTACTTTTTCATTGTGTGATTCTGGTGCATTTGTCTAATGGTCTTTGCTGTGAAACCTTCTTAATTATGGTGGGAAGAGCCTGTGGCATTTTTTTCCAGTAAGTCAGTGAACAGTAGGTGCAGACAAAGCAGCACATATTATTTTATATTAATCCTCAGCTAAGCTCAAATTGAGAGAATGAAGGCATTTCTTAAGAAATCTCTGTAAATTCAGTAAGGCTGTTTAGAGATAAGAAGCCCACTGTTCAGTCCATCCTGTAAAATAAGTTCCTCCAATAGCCATTAATTCATTTATTATCCGTTCAATCAAGCACAAAGCATTGGTAAAGGCCTGTGCGTAATGGGCTCCATCCATCCTGCCTTCCAGAAGTACAGTATGTAGTGGGATAAGAAGGGCTTGGGGTCAGGGTGAAAACGGCTTGTAGAACCAAGAGAGAAGGAGCAGCCGGGGGATGGAGGCAGGGAGGGGAGGCACTCAGCCCTGTGTGGGCAGGAGGGGGCAGGGAAGGCTTTTGAGAGGGGAACATTTTTTTTTTCCCCTGAGGATTATTAAAGATTTTCCAAGCAGATAAGAAAAGGGCATTCCAGGTAGAAGGAGCAATGGGTGCAAATAGACGAGCCAAGAAATTGCATTGTCTTTGTAACACAATAACCACTTGGCTTGAGGTAGTGAGCAGGAGGCGCTCGGGAAGTAAGTGAAGGTGCAATTTTGGGAAGCCTTGATTGTCCTCTACAGGGTTGGAAATGTGCCTGAGGACCCTGAAGAGCTTGCTCCACATGGTCTTTGACCACAGCCATTTTCATGAGGGTGATGGAGTCTTTAAATTCGACTGGGATAAGCCCCATTTGTTGTCAGAAGCAGCAGCGACTCACAGTTGGTTTTGCAAAACCAGACTGTGAACTCCACTAAAGTATTCCTTCAGGACAGACATTCCATTTTATTAATCTCTGAATGAGCACTTAGCACATACCTGGCATTCCAAACTGTCTGTTAGATTCAAATGGACTGAATTTAATTGGCATAGATTAATGATTGTTTCAGCCAATAATGGAGGTGATTAAAGATACCACAGTGATTTCGAGAAGACTGCCTGCAATCAGAAAGGTCTTTCCCTGCTCAGTGAAAAATCAATAAGGATTTCAGATCTGGGTCTCTTCTTACTTCCATTTGAAAAGTTGGTGCCTCTTGAGGCACACCTTGATTAACGTGACATATGCTATAATCATTTTCAGTCTTTCTCATATAAGAATTAATTCCAGGTCACTACTCACTCTTTCAAACTAATTCATTCATGAAAACAACTCAGGGATGAGTTGCCTGTGGTGTGAAAGAAATAAAAAGATCTCTCCATCTTCCCAACTGGCAACACGGCCTTCCCAAAGAAGTCTCCCTTTGTGGACAGGTTTCCCACACCTGTGGACTGATGCTTCTTTACGCACTTCTTCACCCAAAGAGCCAAGTTAAACCCATTCTAGAACAGGACCCAATCTGGAATTCCACACAGGTAGCAATATGATGAGTTGAAGAGGCTGGGCAGGATCAGATTCCAATACTAAAGTTTATCCTGGCACTGATCCTCTCTCATCTGGGATGTAGTGCTGGAAGCAATGTGCAGGTCATGATAAAGTAATGTCATGACTCACACTGACAGTGTGGGGCAGATTCACACCCAGGTCTGCTGCTGGCTTTCTGTGTTCTTTGGGCAAGTTACTTAAATTTTCTAACCTCTTTCCTTATGTTTGAAATTAAGGATGTGAATGCATATCTCACAAAAGGGGTGCAAACTTGAAATCACATTTAACATGTCTGGCTTGGAAGGCTTTTTCCATTTTATCCCCCATTCATTGCTTTCTTTCCCTCCCAGAGCATCTTGAATAAGATAGCAAATAAAGAGTCTATTTGGTTGGTATAACACATTGAAAGAGATGATCAAGGTAGCAAAAAAAAAAAAAAAACCAGCTCGTTTATCTTGTTGATGTTTTTCTTTGAAGATTTTGAAAGACCTAAAGCCACCACCATCTGATACACAGAGGAGGGAGATGGGGGAGAGAGAAGCAAAGGAAAACACCAGAGACCAGTAACTCCAGCTTTTTAACATGATTGGAGTTTAGGGAGTGGTAGGTGACTAGATAGGAAAAACAGACATATTTTGCACTGTTCTCTATGCGGTGATTATTATTATTAATAGAAGAGTTCTCTTTCTGGTAGGTACATGCTGCGAATTTTGTGATTAGACCATTGTATTATTCCCATGTTAAGCAACTAGCATTGGGAGATGTTAGTTCCCCATTCAATCCACTAATATTTATTGAGCAGCTATTATACTATGTGTTCTCAAACACATGCTTAGTAGGGAAGACATAGAGGTGAACTGATTATAAAACACTGTGATAACTGCAATTCTCAAACCTGCTGAAGACACAGAGTAAAAGGCGTAGGGAGAGTTTTTTTAAGTGGAAGGAGGTGTTCAAGAGGAGCAGAGAAAAGTTTGCCAGGGCTGGGGCACAAATGCCAGGTGGCGCTGAGAGAGCAAGAGGAGGCTTGGAGAGGCTGGTGTGAGCAGAGGAGGGTGCCTTAGGGCACAGACTCTCAGCTCTCTCCAGGCTCTGCCGCTGGCTCATGGCCTCCTCTCTCTGACTGCTTTTCACTCCAGCTCCAGAGAGCCTTGGACTCTGCTCCTTCTCCCTTCCTACATAATGAGCTCCTGGAGAGCAGAGACTCCTGTCATTGTATCCTCTTCTTGGAGCATGAGCACAGTGTAAGAAGGGCCTCAATAAATGTCTGATGAATGATCAGATGTTGCCTACTATCCAGCTGCCCCTGGGTCTCATGTTGCTTCCCGCCCAGGAGGCTCAAGTCCCCTCGCTGGACGGAGGTAAGTGCCCAGGCGGCCGGAGACCCTGACTGTGTTTGGCTCCCCTGTCTCCCCCATACCTGCCATTGCTATATGCACAGAAGAAACTCAGTACATGCATTATGAATGAATAAGTAAATGGAAAAGGAAGGAGAGAGGTCACGAAATAAAGAATGAAGGAAGGGAGGAAGAGAGGAAGGGGAGATGGAAGGGAGAAAGAAGGGAACGCTGGGAGGAAGGGAAAGAGGGAGGAAGGGAGGGAGGCAGAAGGAAGAATAAAGAAAATACTATGGCCGCCTGCATTAGAAGTTGCCAGGAGTGACTCCTTTCTGAGATTCGGCAGAGTCTTTCCTGAAGATAAAAACTAACCGAAGATGGACTTTCCTAGGGAGTGGAACATTCCCAATAAACTTGCAATTTAAGCAACGTTTCGCGATAAGCTGTTCTTCACCCAGTAGCGAAGGCCTATTCGAAATGGGTAAGGATATCATACTATCCAATGTATATATATTCCCCACCTTGTAAGACCTTCCTATATAAAGAAGAATTTAAATGTCAGCCAAGCATTGTGAATTCCCTCTGAAAATCCCCTAATTGCCTCTATAAGCTGCTCTCACCCGCTCACCAATTGTAGACTCTCCTTCCAACTTCCCCAGTTTGACAGGCCCCTCTCCAGCAGTTTCTTTCAATCAATCTTCGACTTTGATTATACGGATGATTTTGTTTCTTTTGATACTATGAATAGCGTCCGTTAGATTATGGATCCTATGTATACATCTCATTAAATTGTCCTGTACTGGAGTGTTTGTTAACCATGTTTGGGATATTATGGGATATGGGTTTATGTTTCAAATTTATCTTAATAAAATGGGAAAGTGATATGCAGTATGTGGTAGATTAGAGGTGTGTACTAAATAACATTTGGTACATTTATTTGTAACTTCCTAAATCATTTAAAATTAAATTATATTACTGTCTTCAATTATGAAGAGTCATGGCTAGATAGGTTTCTTTTACTGATACATGCCATTGAAATGATAGTTAATGTTACCTCTTATTATAACATCAAGACCTCAACCAGTCGTCCTACTCTATCCAAACTCCATCGTAAATTTCCTCTGAAACTCAAATGCACTTAGGCTGTGAGTCACACTATGTCACCTTGGACTTGATGTCATGTTGCTTTGCCATCTTAAGACATTCAATGTGTTGTCTTTTCCACAGATACACATCTTAACAGATTTCAACATTTGTGCGCTAGACGAGTCAAGCCACATCATATGAAAGGGAGCAGCTTAAATGATTTTATTTACCTTTTTAGAGCAAATTTTTGCATTTTATATGAAGAGACATAATAAAATTAAGACTTACCACCACAATGTATCGAGGTCTATACTGAATGGTTCCAAACAAACCCAATATGACGACTATTATATGTAGAAAGTTTCCAAGAATAGGAGCCCACTGGAAGCCAAGGAAGTCAAAGATCTGCCTCTCCAATGCTGAGAGCTGCAATAAAACAAAGGGAGTCTATTAGCATGTAATCTAAGCACAATCATACCATTTTAATATTTATTTCACAGCTAGAGAAATCAGCAAGGTCAATTTCGATAACACTATGGGCATGATTAACACTAGAATTTTGATCTATTTCATGTACTGTTTTTATGTAACTTCTTGCAGAATATATATATATATTTACTATGATAATAACTTTGCATATTATAGCTTCATGTATAAACAGATTTTAAACATATCTGGAGAGCTAGAAATATACTCCTGAAATCATTTTTCATAGTAGCAAAACCCAGACAGATACCTTATTTATGACCTAAAAATGATTGGCTTATAAATACTTGGAAAGATAACTTCAGGCTCACAGTGCTAGATCTAGTATCATTTCAGAAAGAAAAAACACACAAACTCCTACCCATCCCATGTATGTGTAAATACACATTAAACAAATATTCTGTTTTGTTTCTTTTCCTCTTATTAGACTGGCATGATGGTATTGACTAACCACTTTTTCAAAATGAAGCTTACTTATTTACTCACTCTGAACTAAAGGCTCTGATGTAAAACTCTAATTAAATAGTCTCTTTGAACCATATTTTAAAAAATATATTTTTATTTTTTTAAAGATACTTAGATTATACAAATGTTACACAAAAAATATAGGGATTCCCATATGCCCCACTCCCCACACTTCCCATATTTTCCCACATAAACAACATCCTTCACTAGTGTGGTACGTTCATTGCAATTGATAAACGCATTTTGGGGCATTGCCACTGAGCATGGATTATAGTTTGCATTGTAGTTTACACTCTCTCCCACACAATTCTGTAGGTTATGGGAAGATATTTAATGGCCTATATCTGCTGTTGCATTGTCATTCAGGACAACTCCCAAGTCCCTAAAAAGCTCCATATTACACCTCTTTTTCCCTCTCCTTGTTCTCAGAACCTCCAGTGGCCACTGCCTCCACATCAACGATATAATTTCTTCCATTGCTAGAATCACAATAAGTCCACAGTAGAATACCAGCAAGTCCACTCTAGTCCACACTTTATTCCCCAGTCTTGAGAATTCTGGGATGGTGATGTCCACTCCACCTCTAATCAAGAAGGGCCTCGGTCCCATACAGCTGATGGATGCATGCAGCTGTAGACTCTCTCTTTTCCTTGGTGTGATGGTTGTCCAATCTCACCTCCTTGTTGTCCTGGGTGAGTTCAATGAACTGAAGAGTAGGTGTTGCAACTCTGCTGAGGCTCAGGACCCAGGTGATGCATGGACAGCCCAAAGATTTAAGTCTCTTGGATGTACACCTACCAACTCCAGCACCAACTATAGGTTTTGAACCAATTTTATTGAGATCAAATGCCTAGGTGAAAAGCCATCTTTGATTAGGTAAAATCCTTTCCGAATATCCAAACAAAAATTATGGAGCCATAACAGTTTCCAGGCATGTCATGGTTTATCTTAAATGCATTATATAACTACATTTTAAATAATTCTAAAATGTATAAAAATACACATATAAACCATTCACAATGATGTCATTATCTAATGATATTTTTTTAGGTAATGACATTTACCTAAAATTTTTATAATTCCACTTATTATATTTTGGATACTAAACTTGTGTATTTTAGATGTTTTTCTAGATTTACTTTGATAAAATAATAATTCTTTAAAAAAAAAAAAGATCCAACTGTTAGCCATACTGATGGCATTAGAAGCTGCAGATTTAAAATGAAAATGGCACCATACGTATTTTTCTAGTTATGTGGCAGGCATATGCATGACTAGTTTTAATTTCTTTAGACATAAAGAAATACCCTCCATTCAGTAGTCTGGATCTACTTTGGTTAAGATTTGCCTTCAGCAAGCCACAGAAAAAAAGAGCAAAGAGTAGATGCTTAAAGACAGCCACCCTAGAACTACATTCATTTCATGGGCCTCTCCTGATCACTGAATGAGTTTTCATCATCTCCTGCATCCACAAATGGGAAATAATGGCTAAAACACAAAACAGAGACATGTAAGGAGAAACATCATGTTTTTCAAAAAGGGCCCCGTTTGTCTCTGCTTGTGATGCTAATTAGTTACCAGGATCCTTCTCCTAAAATTGCAGTATTTTATTTATTGGCCCATCAGTGATATAAATATGCACTTTTAAAAAAGGTATCTGTACAGAGTGGATGTGCTCAGAAAAAAAATGAAAGAAAGCTAAAGAAAACCCTGAAGAGTAGCTGCAGGCAATTCCTTCTGAAAATCTATGCTGTCAAGTATCACAAAACCCTTTAAAGTGAACTTTTCCGGCAGAAAAGTAAAACATTTTCTTTTCTGTCTGAAAATGCATGGATAGCATCCTTTCTTATGATATTAGAGAAAACACACATTGTGAAAGAGAAACTGAATTAATGTGACTTATTGGAAAATCAGTACTCTATATGGAAGACAGCTTATCACTCTTAATATTTATTCCATGGGAATTTAAAAATGAATTAGAGGTGGCTTGGAATAAGAACACAAATAAAAGGCCATCAAACACAGGGTGGAAATCATAAAGAGCCAGGCCAAAGGAAGCTATCATTGCTATATAAACTATGGAAACTAGATTTGAATATTGCATTTTGAAACATGAATTAACAGAAAATCTTCAAAAATAAACAAAATTTAGTTTACCTGCATAACCTCTAATGACACCACTTTTGCCTTAGAGTGTGTTATTAATAATAAAGACCCAGAACCACCAAATGAAATTAAACTATATTCAGGTTTGTTTTGTTAACTCAAAGAAGGTGTGAGTATTTTTAGAAATATCTGTCATAATGATAGCTGTCCGTGGTGTGCTGGAGTCGATTGGCCCCAGCTGGTGAGTGCAGCACCTTCCACCTCTTCACACCTCCGGGGTTGGTAACACCAGTCGTGATGGGAATATTTACGACATGGAAATTAGGACATGCTAAAAAGCAGGTGTTTTTTGTTTGTTTTTTGAGGGTCTGCTGTTAAACATTTATCAGCACAGCAATTTGGGAGCATAAATAGGAAACAACCAGTCCGATGTGATCAGAGCAGGGAGGGCCTGCAGAATAGCTGCAGAGAGGACACAGAAACAAGGGAGCGAGTGGGACCTTTCAAGAACTTGAGGCTTAAACGAAGGTACAGAGAGAGAATTCAAGGGAAAAAGAAAGGCAACAAGATGCTCCAGGAAAACAAAACCAACCAGCGACCAGTTCAAAACAGAACAGGAGGCAGTGGACTTAAAGAACAATGGAATAATTTCTAAGGGAAAGTTGGAGTAGGTAAGAAGCTGGAAGGCATAAAGAATATGATGAATATGGATATCCAGTTCTCCAAGCACCATTTGTTGAAGGGGCCATTCTCCCAGTTGAGTGGTCTTGGTGGCCTTGTTGAATATGAGATGACAGTATATGTGAGGATGTGTATCAGTGCTCTCAGTTCAGTTCCACTGTCAGTACGTCTGTCCTTGTGCCAATATCATGCAGTTTTGACCACTGTAGCTTTGTAGTATGTTTTAAAGTCGGGTAGTGTGATTCATCTGATTTCATTTATTTTTACAATGTATCTTTGGCTATTCAGGGCCTCTTGCCCTTCCAAATAAATTTCAGTAAAAAATTCAGTAAAAAATGCTATGTTGATTTTTATTGGGATTGCATTGAATCTGTAGATTAGTTTAAGTAGTATAGACATCTTGATGATATTTAGTCTTCTTATCCATGAACAGGGAAAATTCTTCCATTTATTTAAGTCTTCTTTGATTTCCTTTAACAGTGTTGTGTAGTTCTCTGTGTATAAGTCACATCTTTAGTTAAATTTATTCCTATGTATTTGATTTTTTTAGTTACTGTTGTAAATTTTTTTCTTGATTTCCTCCTCAGATTGCTCATTATTGGTGTAGAGAAATGCTACTTATTTTTGTGCATTGATCTTATAACCTGTGACTTAACTCATATATAAGTTCTAGAAGCTTTGTATTAGATTTCTCAGGGCTTTCTATATATAGGATCATGTCATCTGCACATAGTGAAATTTTCACTTCTTCCTTTCCAATTTGGATGCCTTTTATATCTTTTTTCCTGTCTCAGTGTTTGAGCAAGTACTTCTAACACAATGTTAGATAGGAGTTGTGATAGTCAGCATCCTTGTCTTGTTTTTGATCTTAGAGGGAAAGCTTTTAGGATTTCACCATTGTGAAACACAACACATCCCAACAACCAAAAGAATACTGAATTCCCATCCTAGGGAGCTCTGCCACATTCTCTAATGGAATAGCAACAATCCTGCAACTACAAGGGCAGTGACCACTGAAGAAGGCTGGTCCATTGATGGGCCTTTGGTATTGACAACTATGCTTATGAGCATTTGCTCTTGAAATTGCAACTTAGTCTAGTGTTGTAGGGTGCCTAAGAGTTACCTCCTCAGAACTTCCATGGTGCTCAAACGTGACGACTCTCCAAGCCAAACTCAACGTACAAATGCATTACCTTCCCCCCAGCATGGGACATGACTCCCTGGGATGGGCCTCTTTGGCACTGAGAGATTACTACCAAACACTGGCTGGTGATGCAACTAGAAAAATACCTTGAACAAAAGGGGGAAAAGGTAAAGACAAATTAGTTTACATGGTTAAGAGTCTTCTAAGTGAGTCGGGAGGTCATCAGAGAGGTAGCGAAGCTTATGCATGTCTTAGCAGAATTTCATAGACAGTTAAAGTACATACTATGCCAAATAGGGGGGGTCCTGAGTACTCCAGAGACATCTAGGTCCTAAGGTCATGGTAGATAGCTCTGGAGTTTGGTGCCTTGCCAGTGGGCCCTACTTTGGAGTTTGTGCTCCTGAGTGTGACAGAGTTGGTCTCAGATGTGACTTCTCTATTCATGCCTCTTCTGTCCCTTTTATTTGAACCTATAGTTGGTGCTGGAGTTGGTAGGTGTATGTCTAAGAGACTTAAACCTCTTGGCTGTCCATGAGCCAGCTGGGCCCTGAGCCTCAGCAGAGTTGTGGCACCTACTCTACAGTTCATTAGACTCACTCAGGACAACAAGGAGGTGAGGATGGACAACCACCACACCAAGGAACCAAGAGAGTCTACAACTGCAAACAAGAGAGTCCCATCCATCATCCATACGGGATCAAAGCCCCCTCTCAATTGGAGATGGAGTGGGCATCATCATCCTAGAGTCCTCAGGATTGGGGAATAAAATATGGACTAGAGTGGACTTACTGGACTTACTGTGGACTTACTGTGATTCTAGCAATGGAAGAAATTATATCACTGATGTGGAGGCAGTGGTCCCTGGAAGTGCTAAGGTTAGGGCAAGGGAAGTAGGAGTGTGATGTGGATGTGTTTTTGGGACTTGGAGCTATCCTGAGTGACACTGCAACAACAGATACAGACCTTTATATATCCTGCCATAACCTAAAGAATTGAGTGGGAAAGAGTGTAAACTACGGTGTAAACTATAACCCATGCTGCGTGTCAATGCTCCAAAATGTGTTCATTAATTACAATGAATGTACCACACTAATGTAGAAGTTGCTAATTTGGGGAAAAGTGGGAGGTGTGGGGAGTGGGACATATGGGAACCCCTTATATTTTTCACGTAACATTTTAGGCAATCTAAGTATCTTTTAAAAATAAGTAAAAATTTATTAAAAATAAAAAAGAATATGATGAAAAAGCTGTTTCTTTTCCCGACAATAAATAAAGGCCGTCAGATTCTTAGTAAAAAGGTAGGTAGGAAGGAAGGAGTAAAGGAAGAAAGGAAGCAGGCTACCAAACCAGCTATGCAAGGAAAGCATGGTTCAAAAACAACAAAAAATAAATAAAATGGAGTATGATTTTGAGTATAAGTATGAAAGGCCATTGAGACATTTTCCTTCAGTGGCACAGGGATGGTAACACTGGAACTGTAGAAGCGAAATGTAACTTCAGCTCACACTCAGCTCAGTTTTGCCCAGGCAAATGCCTAGAAAAAGAAGTCTGAGCTTGAGGTAATGAATATGAAGAATATTCCACACTCATGATAACATAAACATTGTTTATTGGTTTGTCAATTTCAGAATCTTGTAAAAAAGCTTGAACGTCTTCCTTATGGCTATGGAACGCAATGGGTATAATCTGACCATATTAAGAATATCTAACGGAGCTTGGAAGAGGCAGAATATTCTGTGTTTATAGTCTCTGTTATGGCAGGGGGAGGGGGATGTGTTTTAAAATTCTTTCTGCAGGGTCGGGTATTTTCTTGTCATCCTTCCCTGTGAATATGATGATTCTTATGAAGCTATGATTCATTAGCCACACCCCCATGCACATAAACTCCCAATAGCTCATGAAGTGTTTTTCCTGCTGCCTTATTTCACATCCAAGCAATATAGATAGAGATAAATAGGAGCTTCTTTAAAATACAGTTATTTTCTTATCGATCCATATATTATATTTAATGCTTCACATGTCATTTTGCATAATTGCTTGTAATAATTATTTTTAATTGTTAGAATTAATTTATGTTTAATCATAGAGCTATAAAAACTTCAGGTGACCAAACATGTTTCTGGGCATTCATCTAGGCTAGGTGTACAGAATAAGCCTCTGCCCAAACCAAAGTTGGATAAGAATAAGCATTCTTAAAGAGTCAGTTCGCTCAGAGACTCCATTTACTAGTAAGAAAAGTGACCTGCCTTTTACACCCATTCCCCTTGGACCATCCCTTTGTTCACTAGAGCAGGCACACATGAAAAGATCAAAACAGGGTCACTCATATTGGAGAATCATAAGAAAGTATTTGTTCAAACCGTATTTACATAAAAGACTGTGAAGCTTAAGCACACTGTATAACTGCTACCCTCTTCGGCCTCACCTCTAGCCCAGGAATTCATTTCCATACGTCTTTTATAACCTGATACTATATGGGATCGATTACTTTCCTACAGTGCAAATTTAAAAGCTTTAACATTCCTATTAGCTAAATTGATATTTCCCAGTCATTGCAAATAAGTTTTGAAGTTACTTCAGTACATTCTGCCTAGAAGGTCCATCTAGCCCACTCACAGTTCCAATGCCTTTACCCCTGCTTTCTTTGCTCTAAAATCTCGCAGCTACTCAACTGTCAAGAGACAGTGAGGTTGATGATGCCCAACTTCTGTGCCAAATGATGAGCTCATATTTTAAGCTATTATTTGTGACTATTTTTCATGTCTTTGAAAAAAAGCATAAATAGCATTCGTATCATGACCCTACTTCATAAAGACATGCCACGAAGAGTCCTAATAATCTGGAGATTAACCCCTTTGCCAAATCATGTACTATTCTGGATATGCCTCTGTGACTAAAGACAAACAAACCTTAGGATATACACAGACTTCTACATGTAGCCAGGAATATTACCTTTGGCTTGCTTATAATATGGTTCATCTAATAAAGAGAGTAAAAGTGTTAAGGGCTTTATAGTTGTTCTTTTTTTTTTTTTTAATAGAGGTTAGATGGAAAAGGCTATGTATGGCAATGAAGCCAGAAACCAGTCGTTGAGTGAAATGAATAAACTCCCATGCAGTGCAAAACAGTTCAATGCACCATCTCCTTTTTTTGTTCCTTGGTGTTTAGTGCCACCTCCAGTGGCCTGAATGATCACAAGTGCTCGCGTGGCGAAGTGAGGTGGAACTGTGAATTCTCGGAGAATGAGCATTTTCTTCAACGTCAAGGGCAATCACCTAAGTTGTCTCCTGAACTAGCTTTAGTAGGTGAAATAATAGTCTTCAGGTTATTTGAGAAGGCTTCTTAAATTCTTTCTGTACATTTTGAGTCACTTTATCTCAAGGAAGTTGAGTGGGCATTTCCCACTATTAAGGTCCAATAATGAAGGTATAAACTACTTAGCAAAGCAAACAATATTGAAACAAATTGTGCTACAAATCTACACTTTGAAGACATATGGCTATGGAACCATACCAAGGAAACTTTCCTGTTAAAAGAGGAACAGATGGGTTTCACTGTAAATGGTGAGAATTATGGCAGCTGAAGAGCTGAAAGACTGGCCGTGAAGAGCATCTAAGTACAACAAATGTATTCAGGAAAGTCCTTTTTAGCATCCTGTGCATGGACTCAGCATACAGGAAGACGATAATGAAATAATAGAAAACAAGTGACAATTATTCGCCACTTTTCGATATATCAGGGAATCAGCCAAAGTAATAAAGAAATGCTCTAAAGCCTGAAAGAATAGTGATACTATGGCTAGGAAATTATTTAACACTTTACTTTTTCCACCTACTAAGAAAAAGTAAGATAAATATTATTATTCCTATTGGATAGATGAAGGGACTGAGGACATTCAACAATGAGAATAAGAGCTGAGACCAGCATCTTTACATACTGACTCTATTTTCTTTCCACTGTACCACTCTGATATCATGCAACAAAATATCCATTGTGTAATAAGTTTATTCTAAAATAAACTTTAGCAGATAAGGTAGAAGTAATAAAGGAAGTGGAGTGGTGTGTCCCATGGTTTAATATTCTTTCCTCCCACCCATTTCTAGGTGGGGCAGTCCCTCCTAGCCTTCAGGAGAGGCAAGTGGCACCATTCAGAAACTTACCACCGGTGCATCTTAGTCAAACTTCAGTTTCTTTATTAAATATAGAAAATAGTAATCCTTGACCTGCAGATAAATATAATATGCACATCAAACACATAGATGGCAAACAATAAATGGTAACAGTTGTATATTAGTTTCCAGTTGCTATGATTGCTCTAGCAAATTGCCACAAATTTACTGGCTTAAAACAACACAAGTTTGTTTTCTTCTATAGTGCAAAAGTAGGAAATGGGTCTTTTTTTTCTCCCCTTCCCCACCCTCCCTTTTTTGCTGTCTGTGTCCATCCATTCACTGTGTCATCTGTCATCTTCTGTGTCTATTTCTCTCTCTCTCTTTTTTTTTTTTGGTCTTCTCGTTTTCTCTAGGATTCACCGGTATTCAATCTTGGGGACCCGGAAGTGGAGAGGGGTTCCCTGTCACTTGTGCCACCTCAGTTCCTGGTTTCTGCTGTGTCTTGCCTTGTCTGTCCCCTTTGTCTTTCTTTTGTTGCATCTCCATCTCGCTGCAGTCTCACTGGGTGGGCCTTGCTTGCTGCATGGGCACGCCTTTACCAGGAGGCCACAGGGATCGAACCTGGGTCCTCCCATATGGTAGATGGAAGTCCAAACACTTGAGCCACATCTTTCTCTGGAAATGGGTCTCAATGGACTAACATCAAGGTGTCAGCAGGGCTGCATTTCTTCTGGAGGCCCCAAGGGAGAACTTGTTTCCTTGCTTTTTCCATCTTGTAGAGGCTGCTCACATTTCTTGATTCATGGCTCCTTCCTCCATCTTCAAAGCCAGCCCCAGTGAGTCCTGCACTCCCTCCAGTTCTCTCTCTCCTACCTCCTTCTTCTACTTATAAGGACCCTTGTGATTACATTGGACCCACCCATCTAATCCAAGAGACTATCCCCACATCCAGATGAGCTGATTAGCCACCTGCATTCCATCTGCAATTTAAATTCCCACCTGTCAGGTAAGGACACAGACTCACAGGTTCCAGGGCGTAGGGTGTGGGCATCTTTGAAGGCCCATTATTCTGCCTACCACACGGTGCTATTTTCTGTTCTGTTAGTTGAGGGTTCTGTACTAGTTTTCAAAAGGGCTGCCAATGCACTATACCAGAAACGTATTGACTTTTATCATGGGAATTTTATTAGGGAAAAATCTTTCCATCCCGAGGCCGTGAAATGTCCAAATCAAGTTAGCATCAGAAGGGAAACGGACTTTGGCCCAGTGGTTAGGGAGTCCGTCTACCATATGGGAGGTCCGCGGTTCAAGCCCCGGGCCTCCTTGACCCGTGTGCAGCTGGCCCATGCGCAGTGCTGATGCGCGCAAGGAGTGCCGTGCCACGCAGGGGTGTCCCCCGCGTGGGGGAGCCCCACGCGCAAGGAGTGCGCCCGTGAGGAAAAGCCGCCCAGCGTGAAAAGAAAGAGCAGCCTGCACAGGAATGGCGCCGCCCACACTTCCCGTGCCGCTGACGACAACAGAAGCGGACAAAGAAACAAGACGCAGCAAATAGACACCAAGAACAGACAACCAGGGGGAGGGGGGGAAATCAAATAAATAAATAAATCTTTAAAAAAAAAAAAAAAGTTAGCATCAGAAATGGTTTCTCACCAAGGTCAGCGCCTGGTGATCCTGGCATCTTGCCACATGGTGAGGCAAGATGGCAGCCGATCTCTGCAAAGTCCTTGCCTTCTCCTCCAGGCTCATCTTCTCCTGGAGCACAGCTGGGGCAATCAGGTATATGGCTTGTCTCTTTCAGCGCCTCATCTCTCAGCCTCAGTTGCTCTGCTTTCTCCCCAAGCTCAGCTGTTGGTGATCAGACATCTCTCCCTGGGCCTCATCTCTCTGTCCTCCTGCAGCTATAGGCAAACCTTGAATCCTCTCTTGCACATGGCAGGGTCAAAACGTTAGAGCTCCCTTTCTTTGTATCTCTTCTTTATCTCTGTGTTCTCAGTTAATATAAGACACAACAGGAGGGCAGAGACCTAACCTGGGTCAAGCTTCACTGATGAAATTCAATCAAAAGCCCTAAAGCAATCTAATCAAGTGATCCAATCAAAGCTCCCTTAACTGAATTTAATGCAATTGAAGAGCCCCACCCTCACAGGAATGAATTAGTTCAACACAACCTTTTCTGGGATTCACAAAATTCAAATGGTCGCAGGTTTCCTTGGGACTGGTTCACGGTCCTGACTTGGAAATGTGTGCATGCCTCAGCCAGGTCCCCGCCAGTCCAGGAAGACTCTCCTCTATCCATCTCTCCACCCCAGAAAACTGTATCCAAGCTACTGTCTCTACCTATTCCAGGTCCTGCTCTGACAAACCTCACTACTAAGGTGACCAGAGTTTCCCCCACAAGCCTTTTTGAACCCATTGGAAGGTTTTGTTCCAGAAAAAAGTCATTGAAGTTTCATTATAATTCAAAATTTGTGATATAGCTATTATGATTTTGACATAAGTAAATATAACTCTATCCCCACAAAAGTATCTGTGAAACACTATTGACAAAGCAAAATGGAGAGAAAAAGATAAATATTACAGAATATATAGTAGTTTACATGTCATATACCCTTGTAATGTCCTAAGTGAAATAAAAATACTATGAATAAGTCCTGATTCTTTGCCTATAGGAAATTGCTTTCATGTCAATAATGAGGGAAAAAAATCACTTTGGCTAGGTCTAATGATACTTAATGATCAATAGCAATACATGGCATTTATGTAGCATTTCTTTTTCAAGTCATTTTATTGACATTAACCAAATTCAAGATACTTTGGGGAAGCGGACTTGGCCCAGTGGTTAGGGCATCCGTCTACCATGTGGGAGGTCCGCAGTTCAAACCCTCGGCTTCCTTGACCCGTGTGGAGCTGGCCCATGCATAGTGCTGATGCGCACAAGGAGTGCCATGCCATGCAGGGGTGTCTCCTGTGTAGGGGAGCCCCATGGCGCAAGAAGTGTGCCCTGTAAGGAGAGCTGCCCAGTGCGAAAGAAAGTGCAGCCTGCCTAAGAATGGCGCCGCCCACACAGAGAGCTGACATAAGATGACGCAACAAAAAGAAACACAGATTCCTGTGCTGCTGACAACAACAGAAGCAGACAAAGAAGATGATGCAGCAAATAGACACAGAGAACAGACAACAGGGGTGGGGGGGAAGGGGAGATAAATAAATAAATAAATAAATCTTTTTTTAAAAAAAAGATACTCTGGCTTTTCTAAGAAGAATCAATTGAAAGAGAAGTTAGGTGTTGTTTCTCTGAGTCCAGAGTATACTTTGTGGAGGCAGGCATTTTATTAAAAAAAAAAAATCACATGATACCAGATCATTTTAGGGAATGAAAGATAATTATACAATACATATATATGTAATTCTATTAACGGCTTAAGTAGTGATTAATGTAATAAGGAAAGATTAGATAGGCAAACATAAAAAGTTAAAAAAATACCTTTAATCCAACTGTCTATTAATAGATAGCTACTATTAATATTTTAGCATATTTCTTTCCACTTATTTTCCTTCCTGGATGCATTGTTATCTTGTTTCCAGAGTGCACAGCACTTTCAGTTGTAGCTCCATTCTTTCGTGGATGCTTTTCATTATATGAAGTTTTTAAAGATAACCTTTTTGTTTTGGAATAATTTTGGATTTATAAAACAGTTACAAAAGCTAAGTTACAAAGATGATACAGAGAGTTTCCACTTTCCCTGAATGTTAACATATTACATGACCATGTACATTTCTCAAACTTAACTGTGGTGCAATATTATAAATTAAATAATAGACATTTCGTATTTCACTGGTTTTTCCATGAATGTTTTCCTTCTGTTCTTGGATCCCATCCATTATATAACATTATATTTACTTGTCATGTTTCCAAGTCTCTTATAATATATGACACTTTCTTAGTTTTTCCTTGTGTTTTTGATTTTATATACACACACACACACACACACACATATATGTAGAGAGAGAGAGATAGCACTTAAATCTGTGCTAATAATGGGGGAGCCAGGAAACTGTCTAAATGTCCATTAATACAGGATATTATGGGATATTAAAGTATTTGTTGGTATATCCATGAAAATGAAATTCTACATACCCATAAAAATAAAGTAAATTCTCTATATAAAATCTGGTCTTAATATACTGTGTAGGACAAAATCATATATATGTATAATGGAATCCTATTTGATAACAAGAAATCTATATCTATTCATTTAATCAACAACTACTTTGAGGACTTTATATCGGAACGAAATGCTACTGTAGCTGTGCAAATAAATAATAGCATGCCTGTGCATAAAACATACAATATTAAATCCATCTATCTAATTATCTCTGAGGAGTGGAATTTTGGTTATTTTAAAATTATTATTGTTGGGGAGCATGTATAAGATTCTGGGTTTAATTCCTGGTATCTCCTAAAAAAAATGATTGCTGTTCTGACACCCTGTACCAGTGATCCTTCACTGCCATATTTGTGAAAAGAACATTCCCACAACTGTATTTTCAATCACAGACCTACATTTCCACAGAGTTCACCTAGTAATATCTATTGCCTAAGAACTACCTACTGAAAACATCCTTGTTACTCAAAATGTGGCCTCACTCTAAGCCAAACTCACTATAGAAGTTGACTACCTTCTCCCCAGCATGGGACATGACTTGTAGGGATGGGCCTCCCTGGCATCAAGTGATTATTACCAAGCACCAACTAGTAATGCGTTTGGAAAAAGGGAGAAATATTAAATGAGAGAAGTTTTATGACTAAGAGATTTCAAAGTGAGTCAGACGGTCATTCCAGAGTTATGTTTACGTATGTCTCAGGAGGATCTCACTAACTGTCACAGTAAACTAAGCCTCGAGCAGGGGTGCTCCCAAGGGCTCTAGAGACAATTAGACACAATAGGCAGGGCAGGCAACCCCAGGAAATTGGCACCCCACTGATGGGCCTTACCTTGCAATATATGTTAACCTATTTCCCCATGGTAAGAGAGTTAGACTCATTTATAATTTCCCTACACATGGTTTTCTGCCCCTTTATTTGAACCTGTAATTAGCACCACACCCATTAAATATATGTCCCAGAAATTTAAATTTTCACTCTCTTCATATGCTGGCTGAGCCCTGAATCTCAAGAGAGTTGCAGCCAACACCTACTCTCCAGTTCATCAGACTTACCCAGGACAACTAACAAAATGAGGATGAAACAGAGAGTATCTACAACTGCATAAAAGACACTTCCATCCATCTGCCCCAGGGGATCTATGCCCCTTCTCAATCGAAAGCAGACTGGGCATCACCATCCCCAAATCCTCAAGAGCGAGGAATGAACAAACGTAAGGGAGTGCATGCAATCGTGGACCAAAGTAGACTTATCATTATTCTAGCAATGGAAGAAATTGTTACATTGATATAAAGACAGTGATCACCAGAGGTTCTGAGGGGAAGGGAAGGAAGAACAGGTGGAACATTGGGCATTTTGAGACATTGGACCTGTTTTGCATGATATTGCAATGGTAGATACAGTCCATTATACATTTTGTCAAAACCTGTAAAATTTTATGGTGCAAAGTGTAAACCATGATGTAAACTATAGACCATGGTTAGTAGCAAAGCTTCAATATCCATTCATCAATTGTAACAAACGTGTCACACTAATGAAAGATGTTATTAATAGGGAAAAATATGAGAGATGGAGAGGGTGGGGTATATGGGAATCCCTTACATTTTTTATATAACTTTTCTGTAATCTGAAACTTCTTTAAAAATAAAGTTAAAAAAAGATTGCTCTTCTAATTTTTCTAAAAATTTTAATCTGTGGACAAATGGATTCCTTGTACTGTAAAAGAGGTTTGCTCTGTTTCAACTACAGTAGGAAATACATTTTGCATCTTTTACCACATACATACTGAAACAAAATATTAAGAAGTGTTGCTTAACCTTATTATATGTGCAATGGCCTGGTCTATTTTATTTTTATTCCATTTCATTAAACAATGCTAGCCTAGACCTATTAAACTGATTTAATAACCTACAGATGGGTCAGGAGTTGCAGGTTGTAACACATTCTTGTAGAGTGCATGCTATAGAAGGTGCTTTGAAACAAAAGAGGAAGAGTAGGTGTGGTTGGGTAAAGAATTTGGAATTTACAAATCAAGGAGTTTGAAAACAGCATGATACTTTAGCAAATCCCTCTGTCAGAGGCTTGGAGGTGTTTTGATTTTGCTTTGTAATGGGAATATGGAAGTAATGGAGGTAAGGGTGAAGCCTGACTGAGAGGTAGGGAAAATGGTGGGACTATTTCAGTCATCCTGGTAAGAAAAGATGCAAACCTGAACTAAGGCAGAGGCCAAGGGAATTTACAAGAGGGACAGCATGGCAATATTTAGGAAATAGAATCTAAAGGCCAATCATATGTGAGTTATGAAAGAAAAGCCAAGTCAAGTCAGAATAAGTCTTCCCTCTGAACAAAGAAAATTTCCTAGATAGATACTGTTATAATCGCTGAAAGTAGAGAGGAAAATTGCAGTTGAGAAGCTACTACTCTTGAACCCCTATGGAAGATCTTACACATCATGAGTTCAGATTACATTTGTAGGCTTTCTCTAATCTTTGATTTAAAGCAAATTAAAACCTAGTGTGGATGATCCACTTTTAGATTGGGCACTTTGATAATGCCTTGAAATAAGGAGCTTTGAACTTCTCTAGCTAGGTCAATACTTGACACAGAAACTTTCTCCTTCTTAACATTATGTGAACAGAAAAGTCAAGCGCTTTACAACTTGGGCCAAACAAAATCAAATTAAAATAATTCACAAAATTTAAATTATAGTTCATAATTTGTGCTTGGGTACAAACACTCCTATAAAGAAACATAAAGTGTACTAAAAATAAGGTTTGGGTTATTCACTACTCATTTCATATCAAACAAGTTGTTTAACTCAATACTTGAGTGTCAAGCTGTGGGATCTAACAATGGGAAATGAGGTTCCTGGAATTAAGTAAAATTTTAAATATTTCCTTTGGTGACATACATTTTTAAAAGACATTCTTATATTTTATCAATAGATGTTTGGCAAGGGAAGATTTTACTTACTTGTTTTCTAGCAGCACTGCTGATACGCATATATATATATGCAGAAAACAATATCAGAAAGACACCAGGGGGTGCCTATTCTCATTTCTTCTTTCATACTAAATCAACAATACTCTGGGTAAGAATTTCACAAAAATTGGGCAGAATGATGTTTGCTCGTGGATGCCCCTTAATCTCTAAATACGTGGATTTCATCTTTAGATTCAATTTCTACATATCCTGTCCCTGCCAGAAATATCCCACAACCTGCAATTGTCCAAAGCAGAAGCAGGCCTTACAAAAATGCAGTTCCATGGCTAGCTTGAGCCAGGAATAAGACAGCTATTTTAGCAAAAGCCCAGAGTGTCAATTTGGTACAGAGCAGAGATTGAGGATTGAATTTTAATCCTCCAGTGGAGCCACAATGTGCCCGTGAACATCTAGGTTGAGCCCCTAAACCAAGTAACCTACACAATCCCCCTAACACTGGAGTGAACGTGCCTCCAGTGGCATTTAAGACTCCCACGGTGGTTTTCCATAAATGACGACTCAGCATGAGAAGACAGAAGAGAGGGTCCTGGGCTGAAGGTTTATTTAATGGCCTTTTCTCCTTTTTCATTAGTAGTAAGACCACGTTCTAGAATACCTGCTTTAAAAACCTTCCTTTAAGGTACACATGAGCAGCCAGAACCAAACCTTTCATTTGGGAATGAAATGGAATGTTTCCTCTCTTTACAAATTAAGATAGAAAAAAAATCTGAACATTGCAAAGACTATGTTACAGAGAAGCCATTCTCATCTGAAACTTAGAAGGTACAATGAAGATTTGAGTAATTGACAGCATCACATTTTCAATGAACAGCATCACATTTTTTTTTTGGGTGGTGCTCTGCCTTTCTCTTCCTTCCCTACTTAAGTTCACCATGGAGCAGCTGCTTAAGCTGCTTAAGGATATTGTTTTTTGCCTCAACCCTGAGAATGAAGCTGATAATGCTGCCATCTACAAGATGTAGGACTAGTGAAAACCATAGAAAATGATTAAGAGATGTATTAGTCAGCCAAAGGGGTGCTGATGCAAAATACCAGAAGTTGGTTGATTTTTATAAAGGGTATTTATTTGGGGTAGAAGCTTACAGATAACAGGCCATAAAGCATAAGTTACTTTCCTCACCAAAGTCTATTTGGAGCAAGATGGCTGCCAACATCTGTGAGGGTTCAGGCTTCCTGGGATCCTATGTTCCTGGGGCTTGCCCTTCTCTGGGTTCAAGGTTCCTTCCTTCTTGGTGCTTCTTTCCTCTGGGCGCTGACTTCCTAGGTCTTCAGCATCAAACTCTAACATCAGAAAATCCCCAAATCTGTTCTTTGCCATGCCTTTTATCTGTGAGTCCCCACCCACCAAGGGGTGGGGAAGCAACACCCTAATCATAACTCAATCATGCCCAGATACAGATCAGATTACAATCATAATCCAATATTTCTTTTTGGAATTCATTAATTATATCAAACTGCTACAAGATATAACCTTGTACTTTATTTCCACCTTCTTCAAACTGATCATCAACCAATAGCTATGACCTAACTTGGTGAAACTGGCTTGTCACCTTAAAATGGATGTTTTTCCTCTCCCTAATCTTTTAGTCTTTATAATTCGTTGACATTAAAATGTTTCTCACAGGACCAGTGAACTTGATCGGCATCTGGCTTCCAGGTTTTTAGATTGTAGATATATAAACAGACTAAATAAAACAGGTCTTATTACATGATCTGGTTCTTGGGCCCTCAACTAGGGACTGGGGTTGAGTAAGTGTTATTTTTTTGAGTTCTGATGCAGCTTCCCTAATCGTCATGGAGATATACAGCTGAGCCCTTATCTCAGCCACACCCATGCCCTTGTTTCTAGAGAGAATCCATATTTATAAAGCCCTTCAGAGGGATAATATTATTTCTCGCAATTTAATGTACAGTAAGTATAATAACTGCTCCATACTGCAAACTAAAGTGATGTTAAAACTCCAGAAGTACTTGTGTACTAGGTGGAGACCTCTGTTTCATGAAGCCTCATATTTCAATAAGGAGGACTAATATTTTTACAAACCTACTTCCATTTCTGATAAAGTTAGGGGAGAGAGAGAGAGACCTTAAGATTTTTTCATCTCATACTGAGCACTGGGAATTACATTATGGTATCTCATTAAATCCCAGTGAAAGACTCTATGAAGTGGGTATTTTTGCCCTCATTTTACAGAGATTAAAGGAGGTACCTAATTTATTCAAAACGTAAAAGAAGCAGGTATTAGAAACAGCAGAGAATCCAGCTCAGTCCACTTCCAGAGTCAAGATGCTTTATATCACAATGCGGCCTTTCACTGAAGGTTAAGATGAATTTCTACATTTCTGGCATGTTTTATTAATATGTATCTACAGTTTACATAGTGTTTTCATAAGCATTTTCTCATTTGTGACTCATTCATAGATTTGGCTTATTTTTCCATCTATGGTAGCAAGGTTATAGGAATAAATGCAACTGCTAAAAAGCACAGGAAATTGGATGTGGCTTAAGCATTTGGGCCCTGCCTACCACATGGGAAATCCAGGGTTCAGTTTCTGATGCCTCCTAGAGAAGATGAGCAAGACAGCGAACTGACCTGATGGGCTGGTGCACTGAGCTGATGCAACAGGATGATGCAACAAGGAGACACAAAGAGGAAACACAATAAGAGACACAACAAAGCAGGGAGTGGAGATGGCTCAAAGGTCTGAATGCCTCTCTCCCACATGGGAGGTACTGGGTTTGGTTCCTGGTGCCTCCTAAAGAGAAGAGGAACAGACACAGAGAGTCCACATTGAATGGACACGGAGAGCTGACAGCAAGTACCAACAACGAAGAAGGTAGGGGGGAAATAAATAAACAAATAAAACAAATCTTGGAAAAAACAAAAAACACAGAGAAGACTTTCATATTCAGGAAGCTAGGGTAGGAGTACTTTGCTGTGTTCCTTCTGCTAAGTACATAAAAAAGCCCTAGTCATTATGCAAAAAACAAACCTAAAAAGACTGAAAGATGAAGAGAAAACAGACCAAAGAGTGACCCAAGGAATGATGTGCTTATTTCCTTAGGTTATTTTCTCACTTGCAGTCTTCTGACTCCCAGACTGGGAGTTGAAGAAGCTGGTAATTTGGAAATACTAATGGGTACAGACAACAAGAAATGTCCCCCTCTGCCCCTCATCAAAGCCTGTTCTCTTTAGCCAAAAAACAAAACAGAACAAAACAAAACAACAGGACATAACAGTCTAGCAAGACAGAACATTTGTGGACAATAACTACTCTACTCTAGTCAGCACCACAGAAAAAGCCTGCGGCCCCACCTGCACCAAGACAGAGAGTGGGGAACCTAGCTTTTCCCCCTAGTGAGGCTGGAGAAGGCAAGGGTGGTATCTGAAGAGGACCACATAGAGAGTGGGACTTAAATCACCACCAGCCCAAAAGAGCATCCCCTTCCCTCCCCTGACAGGAGAGACCATCTGGGGAGCCTGGACTCCTACCGTCTCCTGGAAATACCGAGGCATTCCTCGCCCGCACCACTGGGGTGGTGTCAGAGGAGAAGAGTAGGGATTTTCACCACCACAGAGGCACTGAGGCTGCCCCAACAGGGTATCGGCGGAGACCACGTGAGGAGACAGAACCCCTCGGGGGTCTGCCTGGGGACCCTGGACTTAGGCTGGTGTCTTCCCTTTCCCTCTTGGGAGAAGTCAGCTCAAGCAGGAGGTTCAAATAAGGCTGATACTAAACCCAGACAGAGACAGTGTAAAAAAGTAAACGATCGACACATGTCCCTCATGTATATAGACACAAAATTCTTGTAAAATCTTAAATAGAATTCAGCAATGTATAAAAATAATTATATAAATGGCTAAGAGGGGTTTATTCCAGGAGTAAGATTCAAAAGTCAATTCATGATGAAAGAACATCTTTCATCATTTGTACCAGATGTGTCGTCATAATGTAAGGTTGTTGGTGGGGGAGTGAAGTATGGGAATCCTGTATGGTATGCATGATTGTTTTGTTAATTCACAACCTCTCAAATAAAAAAACATAAACTAATTAACCAGTGTCCCCCCTCCACCATTTTAATAAGCTAAAAATCATTTCATTATATCAATCAATGCAGAAAAAGCATTGAAAAAAAAATGAAAAATTATCTGATAAAAATTCTTAGAAAAATAGGAATAGATAAAGAAATCCTAAAGTGAACATTATACTTATCACTGAAAGACTGAATGATTTCCCCTTGGGACTGACAGCAAGGCAACAATTTCCACTTTCATCACACTTATTCAAATGGTGCTGGAAGTTTAAGCTAATGCAATAAGGAAAGTAAAGGAAATGAAAGGCATAGAGATCAGAAAGGAAGAAATAATACTATTCCTATTTGCATATGACATGATTATCTAGAAAATGTCAAGGAATGCACTTGGAGTTCCAAGATTTCCAAGAACTTTTTCAGTTCTGCCTAATTAGTTCAGAAAATTTGCAGGGCTTAAGATAAAACTTTTAAAAAATCTATTGTATTTCTATATACCTGCAATAAACACATGGGCACTGAAATTTTAAAATATTCTGTATAATTGTTAAAAATCCAAGAAATGCATAGGTACTAGACTTTTAACTTAAAAACATTGATGAAAGAAACCGAAGAAATTCAAAATAAATGGAGAGTTATTATATTCATGGATTGGAAGACAGAACATAGTAAAGATGCATATTCTCCCCAGAATAGGTTTAACAAAACTCCTATCAAAATCCCAGCAATTTTTTCTAAATACAGACAAGTTTGTTGTAAAATGCATATGGAAAACAAATAACTAAAATAACCGAAACAATTTTGAAAAATAATAGTGGGAGAAATCAGTGTACCTGATTTCAAGATTTATCATATAACTACATTAATCAAGATTGTGTGGTATTGGTGAGCAGGTGGACACACAGCTTAATGAAACAGAATAGAGAATTCAGAAAGACCTTTAAGAATAGGCTCAACTATTGCTGACCAAAGTGCACTACCAATTCAATTGAGAAAATACACCTTTCTCAACAAATGGGGCTGGACTAATAAAAAAAAAGAAAACTTTGACATATGTTTCAACTTTATATAAAAATGAACTCAAAATGGATGATGGGTTCATATATAAAATGTAAAACTATAAACATCTTAGTAAAAAATTAGGAGAAAATCTTCAAGTGCTGGGACTACCAGAGTTCTTACCTTGACACCAAAAGCACAATCCATAAAAGGAAAAATTGATAAGTAGGACTTCATCAGTTTAACCTCTTTTGCTCTGTGGAAGACAGTGTTAAGAGGACAAAACCAAACTATGGCACATCCATATCGTGGAATAGTACTCAATAATAAAAAGGAATGGATTTTTGATAATGAAAAAGATTACATACTATATGATACTTGTTATGTAACATTCTTGAATGACAAAATAAGAGTAATAGAGAAAAGAATACTGATTGCCAAGGGTTAAGGAGACAGAAGGACAGTATGTGTGGCTACAAATGGGCAACATAAGGGATTCTCCTGATGGGAATGTTCTATATCTCAACTGTATCAGTGTATTCTGCTTTTGATGTTGTATTACAGTTTTACAAGGTGTTTGCATTGTGGGATACCGGGTCAGGAGTATATAGGCTCTCTCTGTATTATTTCTTACAACTACTTGCAAATCTATGATGATCTCAAAATAAAAAGATTAATGAAAACATATGAAGAAACATTTAGAAAGCTGGGAATCTGCATAGTCATTGTCCTTTGATCTTAAAATCTCATAGCAGTGCAAAAATGACTTTATTGTTTTAAGTAATATTGCATAGATATATACATTATGATGAGTATGTAGTATTACCACATTACCATGTACATCCACTTTAAAAACTACACTTGTATCATTATTTTTAAATCCCCTTACGTTCCCCTACAAACCGTGTCCAATTCCCTCCCAACTCAGAGATGACCACTATCTGGAGTTTTGTATTTATGATCCCATTAATTTTCTTTACAATAATCAGATCTGTGCTTGCATTTCTAAATAGTATGTGGTTTTGCATGTTTTTGAACTTTGTATAAATGGCATCATACTATATTCTATGACCTGCCTTTTTTGCACTACTTGATGGGCTTTTTTACCTGCAGCTCATTCATTTTCATGAATAGACCATAATTTATTCATACATTCCTCTGTTCCTTCATTTCTCTTCTTTTGTTTCTTTTTAACTATTACAAGCAGTTTTTCAAGAAACTTTCTCTTTATCTGTCTTTAACACATGTGCAAGAGTTTTTCTAACAGTTAGGCCCAAGAGTGCAAGAGTGTAACTACTTCATAAGTGCATGCTTAAGTTTAAAAGATAATGACAGATCATTTTCCAAAGAGATTGTACCATCAACAGTTATGTACTTTGGTAGCTCCCCAGCTTTGGTAGTACCTGTTCTGTTATACAGCTTAATTTTTTTATAATGTGGTGTATATAAAATGTGATATCAGTGGTCAGAAAAATTTTTTCTATAAAGGACAAATAGTAAATATTTTAGGTTTGGTTTCTATCACAACTACTCAACCCTGCTGTTGTGGCAAGAAATCAGCCACAGACAATACATAAACAATTACGTGTGGCTGTGTGCCAATACACCTTTATTTATGGACACTAAATTTTGAATTTTATATAATTTTCATCTATCTCAAAATGGTATTCATTTTAAAATTTATTTCTCAATCATTAAAAATGTAAAAACCATTTTTAGATCACGGGTTATACAAAAATAGGCAGAAGGCTAGATTTTGTATTCAGGCTGTAGTTTGCCAACCCCTGTGATACCTGATTATTAATGAGACTACAGTGCAAAGGGTAAACCATAATGTAAACCTTTGTCAGTAGCAATGGTTCAATATTGGTTCACCAATTGTAACTAATGCACCACACTATTAACTAAGATGTTAATAATAGGAGAAAATGTGTGTGGGGAGGGTTAAATGGGAATCCACTATAGTTTTGATGAAATTTTTCTGTAATCTAAAACTTCTCTGAGAATAAATTTTATTATTACAAAAAAAATCAAATTGCTAAGTTCCAGGAGAATCACCCAATTATGTTATTATTAAAATTATAATAACTTAATAGATCAATTTGCAGATAATTGACAATAATACTGTGTTTAGTTTTCTAATCCAAGAATAAGGTATATGTTTCCATTAAATATCTTCTTTTTTAAAACTTTTCTTTTTAAAGATTTATTTTATTTATTTCTCCCCCTCATTGTCTGCTCTCTGTGTCCATTCATTGTGTCTGCTTGTATTCTCATTAGGCAACTCTGAGAACTGATCCTGGGACCTTCTGGAGTGAAAGAGAGGTGATTACTCTCTTGTGCCACCTCAACTTCCTGTTCTGCTATGTCTTCTTATATTATCTCCCCTGTGTCTCTTGTTGCGTCATCTTGCTGTGCCAGCTTTCCACGTTGGCCGGCACTCCTGTGCGGGGCAGCTTCCCCATGCTGGGCAGCATTCCCATGCAGGGCAGCACTCCTATGCAGGGCGGCGTTCCAGCATGGGCCAGCACTCCGCTTGGGCCAGCTCACAGCATGGGCCAGCTTGCCCTCACCAGGAGGTCCTGGGCATTGATCCCTGGACCTCCTATATGGAGTGCAATTGGTTGAGCCACATCTGTTTCCCTTTTAGCTTTTTAAAAGGTTTTTGCTTTTTCTTTCATATAATTAGTTATTTCTTAATCACTTTGTACTTTTATTGTTATTGTGAATGCTAGAGTTTTAAAATAGTATTTCTAACTATATTTATGCTGTTATAAAAGGTAATTGATTTTTAAAATTAATTAATTAATTAATTTATTTATTTATTTCTCTCCCTCCCCCCCCACCCCGGTTGTTTGTTCTCTGTATCTATTTGCTGCATGTTCTTCTTTGTCCACTTCTGTTGTTGTCAGCGGCATGGGAATCTCTGTTTCTTTTTGTTGCGTCATCTTGTTGTGTCAGCTCTCCGTTTGGGCAGCGCCATTCCTGAACAGTCTGCACTTTCGTTTGCCCTGGGCGGCTCTCCTTATGGGGCGCACTCCTTGTGCTAGGGAATCCCGTATGCGGGAGACACCCCTGCATGGCACGGCATTCCTTGTGCGCATCAGCACTGTGCATGGGCCAGCTCCACATGGGTCAAGGGGGCCCGGGGTTTGAACTGCAGACATCCCATGTGGTAGACAGACTCCCTAACCACTGGGCCAAATCCACTTCCCTCGATTTTTGAATATTGATATAATATCCAGGAAATTAGAGAAATACTCTAGTAATATCTTTGTATATTCTTTTGGGTGTTTTACTTTAACAACCATATCTTTATGAAAAATAAGAGTATTGCTTCTTAACTTTCCAATCCTTATATTTTTCTTCATTTTATATTTTGTCTTTTTTGTGTGTGTGTGCTGGCTAGTTTTCCAACATCTAATATTGAATAGAAATGGTGTGTATTCACTTTAAAAAAAAAATCAATTTTATTGATACAAATTAATAAAGTATGCAATTCATCCAAAGTGTAAAATCAATGGTATTTGGTATAATCACATAGCTGTGTATTCATCATTTCAATTGTTGTTAGAGCATTTTCATTATTTCAATAATAATAAACAAAAAACAAATAAGCAATAAAATTCCTCACCTATAAATCTCTCTGTTTCCCATTATTTCTATTTTTGCACAATTATTTTTATGTTTTTAAGCAGGTTTATTGAGATATATTCACTTATAATATGATCTTTTCTAGTGTATAATCAATGACTTTTAGTATAATTACAATGTTGTACATTCATCATCTCAAAAATTTTAGAACAATTTCATTACTCCAAAAAAAAGACTCCATACTTCTTAGCATTCCTTCCCCAGTCCCATATAACCACTAATTTCATCTTTGTAAATTAATTTATATTTACATTTTATATGAATGGAGTCATATGTAGTACTCTGTGTCTGGTTGCCTGCACTTAATGTGTGTTTTTTTTTTTTTGTCTGATAATAACATTTTATAGTATTAACCTACTATAGTTCACAAAAACAGCTTATATGCAATTTTATCCATATTCACATTTTGCATAATATATTTATATTTCACATAATATATTTAGTTCATAATAGGGCAATCATGCAGTATTTGTCCTTTGTGTCTGGCTTGCTTCACTCAAAATAATGTCCTCCAGATTCTCCATGTTGTCATATGTTTCACAACTTCATTTCTTCTTACTGCTGCATAATATTCCATTGTGTGTATACTCCACAATTTGTTTATCCATTCATCAGTTGATGGATACCTGGGTGGCTTCCAAATTTTGGCTATCTTCAATAATGCCACTATGAACATCAGTGTGCAGATGTCTATTCATGTCACTGATCTCAGTTATTTTGGGTATATACCTAGCAATGTATTGCCAGGTCCCATGGCAAGTCTATATTCAACTTCCTTAGGAACTATGAAACAGTCCTCCACAGTGGCTGTACCATTCTACATTCCTATCAACTGTGAGTAAGCATTCCTATCACTACACATCCCCTACAACATTTACAATTTTCTGACTTTTTAATAGCAGCCAGTCTAATAGGTTTGAAATGATATCTCATTGTAGTTTTGATTTGCATTTCCTTGATTGCTAGTTGAACATTTTTTCATGTGTTTCCTTGTCATTTACATTTCTTCTTTGGAGAGTTGTCTTTCCAAGTCTTTCTGTTTTTAATTGCTGGTTCGTCTTTTTATTGTTGAGTTGTGTGATCTCCTTATATATCATAGACATTAAAACACTTATCATGTATGTGATTGCCAAATATTTTCTCTCAGTGAGTCACTTGCCTTTTCACCCTTTTGACAAATTCCTTTAAGGTTGCAAAAGTACTGAATTTTGAGGAGGGCCCAGTTATCTGTTTTTTCTCTTGTTGCTTGTGGTTTGAGCATAAGGTTAAGAAACTACTGTTACCACAAGATCTTGAAGATGTCTTCTTACATTTTTTTCTGGAAGTTTTATGGCAGTTGTTTTTATATTTGGGTTCTTGATCCATTTTGAGTTAATTTTTTTAATAAGGTGTGAGATAGGGGTCTTCTTTCTTTCTTCTGGATATGACTATCTAGTTCCCCCAGCACCATTTGTTGAATAGACCTTACTGGCCCAGCTCGGTGGTCTTAGACAGCCTTGACAAAAACCACTTGACTGTAGATGTGAGAGTCAATTTCTGATTCTCAATTCAGTTCCATTGGTCAATCTGTCTGCTCTTATACCTGTACATGCTGTTTTCACTGGTGTCACTAAATAATATACTTTAAAGCCAGGAAGTGAGAGTCCTCCAACCTCTTTCTTCTTTAAGCTATTTTTGGTTATTTGGGGCCCCTTAGCCTTCCAAATAAATATGATTATTGACTTTTCATTGTTTTTTGTTTGTTTGTTTGTTTAATTTATTGAAATATGACTTTTCAATTTCTCCAAAAATGGCTGTGGGGATTTTTATTGGGATTGCATTAAATCTGTATATCAG
This sequence comes from Dasypus novemcinctus, assembly GCF_030445035.2. Taxonomy (NCBI): domain Eukaryota; kingdom Metazoa; phylum Chordata; class Mammalia; order Cingulata; family Dasypodidae; genus Dasypus; species Dasypus novemcinctus. Next base: position 25,237,198 of record NC_080686.1, on the reverse strand, counting down.
TTTGGGTAGAATTGACATCTTAATGATATTTAGACTTCTAATCCATTGAACATGAAATAATCTTCCACTTATTTAAGACTTCTTTGGCTTCTTTTAACAATGTTTTGTAGTTCTCTGAATACAGGTCCTTTATGTTCTTGGTTAAGTTTATTCCTAAACACTTGATTTTTTTTAAGTCATTGTTATAAATGGAACTCATTTTCCTGATTTCCTCCTCAGATTGCAGATCAGTAGTATATAGAAAGACTATTTATTTTTGCATATTAATCATGTATCCCATCAGTTTGCTGCACTTGTCTATTAATTCTAGTAGCTTTGTTATGATTTTTCAAGATTTCTTGAAACAGGATTATGTTATTAGTGAATAGTGAAGTTTACCTCTTCCTTTCCAATTTGGGTGCCTTTTATTTCTTTAGCTAGCCTAATTGCTCTAGCTAGAATTTCTAGCAAGAGTATTGAATAATAGTGGTGACAGAGGGCATCCTTCTCTTGCTCCTGATCTCAGCAGGAAAGCTTTCAGTCTTTTACCATTGAGTACAATGCTAGCTATAGGTTTTTCATGTATGCACTTTACCATATTGAGAAAGCTTCTTTCTATTCCTATCTTTTGGAGTGTTTTAATCAAGAAATGATGCTGTATTTTGTCAAATGCCTTTTCTGCATTACTAGGGGAATCATGCGGTATTTCTTCTGCAATTTATTGATGTGGTTTATTACACTAATTGATTTCTTGTGTTGAACCACCCTTGCATACGTGGGATAAAATCCACTTGATTGTGGTGCATAATTCTTTTAATGTGCTTTTAGATTCAGTTTGCAAGTATTTTGCTGAGGATCCTATATTTTATGATTAGTTATTTTATTTTTAAAGGAGCTTTAGATTACATAAATGTTACATAAAAAATATAAGGGATTTTCTCCCCCTCCCACACTTTTCCACATTAACAACATCCTTCATTATTGTGGTACATTTGTTACAATTTATGAACCCATATTGAAGCATTGCTACTAACCATGGACTACAGTTTACATTAGAGTTTATACTTTGTCCTGCAAAAATGTTTAAGTTATGACAAAATAAACAGTGGCCTGTATCTATCACTGCAAAGTCTTGAATGACAAATCCAATGTCCTGAAAATGCCCCCATATTACACCTATTCTTCCCTCTCCCATCCCTCAAAACCTCTGGTGGCCATTACCTTTATATCAATGATAAGAGTTCTTCCATTGCCAGAATAATAAAAAGTCTATAGTAGAATAATAATAAGTCTACTTTAGTCCATTGTTCATTCCCCACTCTTGAGGATTTTGAGATGGTGATTCTCACTCTGCTTCTAATTGAGAGGGGGCTTAGATACCATGGGGTATATGGATGAAGATATCTTGCTTGCAGTTGCAGACACTCTCTGTTCCTTGGGATGGGTATTGTCCAACATCACCTTGTTAGTTTTCCTAGGTGAATTTAATGAACTGGAGAGTAGGTGTTGCAACTCTGCTGATATTTTTTGTTGAGGCCTTTTGCTTCTATATTCATTAGAGATATTCATTTGTAATTTTTTTCATAGTATCTTTTTATTTTATTTTTTTATTTTATTTATTTATTTAATTCCCCCCCTTCCCCAGGTTGTCTGTTCTCTGTGTCTATTTGCTGCGTCTTGTTTCTTTGGGCGCACTCCTTGCGCTTGGGGCTCCCCTATGTGGGGGACACCCCTGTGTGGCAGGGCACTCCTTGTGCGCAACAGAACTGCGCATGGGCCAGCTCCACACAGGTCAAGGAGGCCCGGGGTTTGAACCGTGGACCTCCCATGTGGTAGACGGACGCCCTAACCACTGGGCCAAGTCCGTTTCCCCCATAGTATCTTTATCTGGTTTTGGTGTTATGGTCATGTTGGCTTCATAGAATGAGTTTGGTAGCATTTTTTTCCTGCTCGATTTTTTTGGTAAGAGCTTGAGTAAGATTGGTATTAGATAGTCTTAGAATGACTAGTAAAATTCACTTGTGAAGCCATCTGGTCCTGGGCTTTTCATCTTTGGGGGGTTTTTGATGACTGTTTCAATCTCTTCACTTGTGATTGATTTGTTGAGGTCTTCTATTTCTTCTTGGGTTATTGTAGGTGGTTTTTGGGTTACCAGGAATTTGTCCATCTCTTCTACCTTATCTAGTTTTTTGGCATACAGTTGTTCATAGTGTCCTCTTAAGAGCTCTCTTATTTCTGTGGGGTCAGTGGTAATATCCCTCCACTCATTTCTGATTCTACTTATTTGCATCTTCTCTTTTTTCTTTTGCAGTCTGTCTAAGGGTTTGTCAATTTTGTTGATTTTCTCAAAGAACCAACTTTTTTTTTTGTTGATTCTATTTATTATTACTATTATTATTCTTGATTTCATTTATTTATGCCCTGACCTTTGCTATTTCTTTCCTTCAGAATGGTTTGGGATTAGTTTGCTGTTCTTTCACTAGTTGCTCTAAGTATGCAGTTAGGTATTCAGTTACAGCTCTTTTTTCTTTCATAATATAAGCATTGAAGGCTATACACTTCCCTCTCAACACCATCTTTGTGGTGTTCCATAGGTTTTGATGCTTTGTGTTCTCGTTTTCTGTTCTGTTACGTTTCTTTGAAAGCTTTCAAATTGTTCTTTATGCTCACCCAGTGTCTTCTTAATGTCCGTTATCTCTTTAGTCTTGTTTTCTTTCAATTCTTTAAATTGATTTAGGAGAGCTGTGTGATTATCATTGATTAGTTGTCTTAAATTCTGTATCTTTTCAGGGTATTTGGTTTGTTCCTTTGTCTTGGCCATCTTTTCCTGTTTCTTAGTATGGCTTGTAAGTTTTTGTTGATGTCTAGGCATTTGAATATGTTGGTGAATTTACTCTGATGGCCAATTTCTCTCTCTTGCCTCTTGTTATTTTTCTACAACTCTTCTTTGATATTTCATTCAACTTATAATAAGGTTATAAAATTTCCCAGCTTAAGTTTTCATGATTGCACCAGGGACTCACTAATGGGGCACCAGTTTTCTCTCAGAAGGTAGAGAACAGAGAATACCAAGGACAGTTTTGTTCATGCAATTTCCAGACTGAGCAGTAGATGGTGCTTGATGGTACTCCTTTCCTTGTAGGTGTATGTCTCTTGGTTTTTGTTTTGGTCTGGCTGGAGTCAAGATTCAAAGTGGCTCAGCCAACTGAATTTACTGAAGAAAATGTCCCCGACTCCTCTTTCCTTTTCCATTGTGCAGCTGATAGGGAGGAAGACTCTGTTCCCGTCTCAGTCAGCTGCAAAGAGCTTAATTTAGGGGCGGGGGAGGAGACCCTTTCCCTGAGTCCAGGAGGTTTAGCAACTCAGTTTGTTTTTTTTTTTGGGTTCTTTGTCCCTCTGTCCTTCACCCTCCTGGGAGTTGTGAAACAATGTCCTCGTCTGTTGACTCCCAAAGCAGGTCCCTCAGGCAACTTTTAGCTCTTTCTCCATTGTTTTTGGAAGAGAGTTGAGCCTTGCTTGCCCAATCCAATGCCATCTTCCCACAATCCGCTGTTTTCACTCTTGTTTTGATGCTTATTTCCAAGTGAATGTTTTTTACTACTTTGCTAATGATGCTTGTTAGGTATATTGTTTATGCTAGGTTTGGGGAGTTCTCTTCTATTTCTCCTTTGCTAAGAATTTTTTCATAAAATCATGAATGAATGTTGAAATTTATCAAAAGATTTTTCTGCATCTATAGAAATGATCATACATTTTAAAATGTGCTAACACAAACACTAATCATATTCTCTGATTAGTGTCTGTTTTCTCTAGGTTTATGCCCACTCTTAATTCTAAATATTGCTTATTTGTGCTATCTGTATTTTACTGTTTCTGCTCTCTTCGATCTTTTCTTGATAAATCTTGCCAGGGATATGTCTTTTTATTGTTCTTATCAAAGACACAAATTTTGGCTTAATTGATTTATTTTACTTCCTTTAGTGAAGTTTCTTTGGATTTATTCTTTTTTTCATTTTCCTATCTTAATTTTGATTCATGGCTTATTAATCTCCACCTGAATTAATTTCTGTTTCAAAGTTAAACCTATATAAACTTCCTTGAATAAAACTTTAAGTATGTACCACATGTTTTTATATGTTTTTCTATTTTTTAGTTATAAATACTTTCTGGTTATTATGATTGTTATTTCTTCTTTGGCCACAAATTATTTTTAAGTGTTTTTCTAATTTCCAGTTATTTGTGTTTCTCAACATTATTTTGTTATTGTTTTCTAAATTTCATTTTGGTAAAAGACCACAGTTTGATACCAGCAGGCATAAATTTGTTGACACTTACTTTATGATTCACTATGTGTTCAATTTTTATAATTACTCCACATGTAATTGTAAAGAATATATTTTTACAGTTATTAGGTGACATGAATATAAATTTATACCTATATGTTTCCTGTTATTTTGTTGCTATTTGCTTGATTTCTCAATTACTAAAAGAGGTGTGTTAAAATAGTCTAATCTGATGGCGGATTTAAAATTTTTTTTTAAGCTCTTAAAATTCTTACTTTATGTATTTGATGCTATTTTTAGGTGCATATACATTTAATATATCTATATCTTTTGGTAAGTACATTATTTTATTTTAATATATTGTATATTAATCCATAATGATATTGAACATTTTTTTGCCTTAAATTCTGTTTTAGCTTCACTGACTTGGTTTGATTTAGTATTTGATTGACATAGAAATACGTAAAGTATGTAACATACTTTTTAAAAAAGTAATGATTTAAATTGTTTCATGCAAATAGTATACTTTCCCACTCCCCGCCTCCCACAGTAACCTCTAATCTGTCATCTATCTCTGTGAATTTGCTATTTCTAGTTATTTCTTACAAGTGATACTATCCAGTTTTTTGTCCTGGTGTGTCTTGCTTATTTCACTGAAAATAATGTTTCAAGGCTCTTCCCTGTTGCAGAATGTCTCTTTTAACTCCATTTTTTCTTATAACTGAGTAATGTTCTATTGTGTATATATGCCACATTTTCTTTATCGATTCATTTGTTGATGGACTTGTGAGTTATTTCTAATTTTTGGCTATTGTTAATAATGTTGTTAGAAACATTGGTGTATATGCATCTGCTTGCAATCCTATTTTTGAACTCTTCAGGTATTGTAGCAGTTTGATATGAATTTGGAACAGAGGAGTGGGGAAGTGCTTTTGCAATTACCAAAATGCTGGAATGGTTTTATAAATGGGCTAAAGAGTATTTTTTGGAGGAATCGTGAAATGCTTGATAGAAAAGACCTAGATCACTTTGAAGAGTATTGATAGCAATACAGATGCTAAAGATACTTTTTACGATGCCTTAGAAGTAAATGATGAAACTATTATTGGAAACTGGAGGAAAGATGATCCATGTTTTAAAGTTTCAGAGAACTTAGCAAGATTGACTCCTGATGCTTTATGGAAGGCAGAATTTGAAAACGGCAAACCAGGACATTTAGCTGAAGAACTTTCCAAAGTAAACTTGAAGAATGCAGCTCAGCTTCTCCTTGCAGCTTATCGCAAAATGCTAGACAAGTAAGATTAGCTGAGGACTGAACTGTTGGGCACAAAGAAAACAGAAACTGATTCTGGGAAGTACAATTCTCTGGAAATCAAGCTCCCAGAAGATAGCACCCCATTGGAGGATTTAACTAAACTTGGAACTTGTAAGTCAGGATTGAAGAGGCTGTTGCACAAGTAAGACTTGTGGAAAGTCTTACTGCCTGATGGCCTGGATGCTTGCTTCTTGCATGCTAAACCAACAAGCTTTTTGAGAGAGATGAACAAAACCACTGTCAGCTTGGACTAAAAGGGACATGGAAAGGAGAGACTGAAGGAGAAACAGCTTTAAAAGGAAAGCCATGGAAGCTGAGATCTGGAATTAAGACATCACCTTGGGCCAAGAGAGGAACCCCGCCCATGTGTAGATGGAGGGTGAGTTTGCCCCAGTAGTTGAAGAGGGTGGATATTCTCACATGATGTTTGGGGAGAGTTTTGCCACCACAGAGAACAGAGAGGGTGGAGTGCATTCCTCAAGTATTAGGGAGGTTGAGGTCAACACCCCATAGATCTGAGAGGAGCAGGCCAGGTGGTCAACTTGTTGCTCTGAGAGGGTTCAGCCTATATGCCAAAGGTTAGGGAGGATGTTGTCTTCACTTCCCTGTGCTAAAGGGGGTTAAGACTCTAACCCAAAGATTGATAAAGTATGGCAATCATCCCAACACTCTTGGGGCAGGGAGATTTAGAGTTTAGTCAACACCCAGATGCCTGATGAGGTTGGAACCAAGAAAATAGCCATTAGGCAAGCCTGTGGAAAGGATGGGTCCCCATGTTGTCCCAAAAAGAAGAACCATTATCTTAAAAATGACTCTCAGACTTTGAAATTGAATGGAAGATGTCCTGCAGGTTTACTGACCTGTAGAGGACCCATGACTCATGTTTCCCTCCCAGATTCTCCTTATGGTAATGAAAATGTTTATCTTTCATCTGTCCATTTGTGTATTGGAAGCAGATAAATGGTTTTGTACATTTCAGAGGTCTATAGCAGATGGGATTTTGTCCCAAGACAAACTGTATTTCTTTAAACTGATTGCAATGTGATTCTATACTTAGCACAGCTACTGATTTAAGGTTTTTTTTTTTGGATACTGTAATGTCTTTTTGGAATTCAGAGGGTATAGCAGTTGGATATGGTTCATGAATTCCAAAAATAGATAGTGGATTATGTTTATAAACTTGTCTGTACCTGGGCATGATTAAATTATGATTAGGGCTTTGATTGGGCCACATCAGTAGCATGTTGAGTCCCCACTCCTTGGTGGGTGGGGACTCACAGATAAAAGACATGGCAAAGGACAGAGTTGGAGTTTTGATGTTGGAGTTTTGAGCTGGAGCCCCAGGGAGGGGCTTGGTAATGAGGAAAGAGAGAAGGCCCTGGGAAGAAAGTTGGGCTGTTTGCCTGATAGTTTGCACCTGCAGAGACCAGAGAATGAGTAGCTGAGCCAGGAGAGAGGCAAGTCCCTGAAAGAGAGGAATCCAGGAAGCTTGAACCCATGCAGATGTCAGCAGCCATCTTGCTCCAATATGTGGCAATGGAATGGTGAGGGAAGTAACTTTCACTTTTTGGTCTGGAAACTGTAAGCTTCTACCCCAAATAAATACACTTTATAAAAGCCAACAGATTTCTGGTATTTTGCATCAGCACCTGTTTGGCTGACAAATACAGGTGTATACCAAGAAGTGAGATTGTCAGATTGAATGGTAATACTATATTTAACATTTTTGAGGAATCTCCATTCCACAGTGGCTGCACCATTTTACGTTCCTGCCAACACTACACCACAGTCCCATTTCCACATCCTCCTTAACTTTTGTTATATTCCATTCTTTTAAAAATAGCCATCCTGTGGGTGAAAATTGGCATCTCATTGTATATTTAATGTTTTTCCCTAATGAGTAATGATTTTGAATATCTGTTCATGTGTTTATTTGTATATGCTCTTTGGAGAAATGTCTATTCAAATCCTTTGTCCATTTTTAATTGTCTTTTTTTAGTTGCATTTTTAAAAGTTCTTTATATATTCTAGGTATTAAACCCCTACATGATATATGGTATGAAAATATTTTCTCCCATTCTGTACATTGTCATTTAACTTTACTGATAATTTCTTTTGATGCACAAAAGTGTTTGATGAAACCAAATTTATCTATTTTTTTCATAGCACCTTCATCAAAAATCAATTAGCCATAGATATATGGTTCTATTTCTAGACTTTAGAATCTATTTCACTGATCTATTTGTCTTTATTCCAATACTACAATGTTTGATTATTGTTGCTTTGTAATATAATTTGAAATCAGGAAGTCTGAGTCTCCAACCCTGTACTTCTTCAAGATTGTTTTGGCTATATGGGGTCTCTTGTAGTTCCATATAAATTTGAATTTTCCATTTCTACAAAAAGACTGCTGGGATGTTAATACGTATTGCATTGAATTTGTATATCACTCTGGGTAATACTGACATTAACAATGTGAACTCTTCTAATCAATGAGCATGAGGTAGCTTGCCATTTATTTAGGTCTTTAATTTCTTTCAGCAGTATTTTGTAATTTTCAATATACAAGTCTTTTGTACACTTTGCTAAATTTATTGCCAGTTCTTCTTTTAGATACTTTTTTCAATGGAATTGTTTCCTTAACTTCTTTTTTTGGATTGTTCATTGATAGTATATGTATAGGAACACAATTGTGGTTTTTGTATGTTGATTTTGTACCCGGCCATTTTGCTGAATTCATTCATTAGTTCTAGTAGTTTTCTTGTGGATTTACAAGATTTTTTATTAATTCCGCATTGAGATACTATTCAGTGTCCTTTCCTTTAAACATGGAGGGTTCCCCTTAGCATTTCCTGTAATTCTAAAGGTCTAGTAATAATGAACTTCTGCAGCTTTTTTTTTTGTCCCGAAATGTTCTAATTTCTCCTTTTTTTTCTTTTTAAGGAGATCTCAGGGATTGAACCCAGGACCTCATACATGGGAAGCAAATGCTCAATCCCTGAGCTACATCTGCTCCCCAACAAGAGTGGTTTTTTCTTGTTTGTTTGTTTTTAGGAGGTAATGGGGATCAAACCTGGGATCTCCTAAATGGGAAACAGGTGCGCAGCATTTTGAGCTACATTTGCTCCCCTTTCCCTCATTTTTGAAGGATAACTTTGTCAGGTATATCATTCTCAGTTAACAGTTTATTTTTTCTTCCATCAGTTTAAATATGTTCTTCCACTGCCTTTGTTCTCTATGGTTTCTATTGAGAAATCAGATGTTAATACTATTCAGGATCACTTATAAGTGACACATAGCTTTTTGCTGCTCTTTGCCTGATGGTGTCCTACAGGTTCCTCAGGCTCTGTTCATTTTTTTCATTTTTTTTTTTCACTCTCAACCTAGACAATTTCAATTGTTTTACCTTTGAGTTCTCTGATCCTTTCTTTTATCTACTCCAATCTCTTCTTTAACCCCTCTATTATATTTTTCATTTCAGTTATTGTACTTCTGATTTCCAAATTTCCAATTGGTTCTTCCTTATAATTTCAATCACATTGCAGAAATTCTCATTTTGTTCATATTTTCCTACTTCCTTTGGTGCTTTGTCCATATTTTCCATTAGTTCATTCATTCTATTTCTTAAAGTTGTTCTAAGATTTTTGATTAGTAATTCTACTAACTGCTTCCTCTGGAATGTTTTCTGTCAAATTATTTGGTTACTGGGACTGGGTCATTCTTTCCTATCCTCCTGTATGTTTTGTATTTTTTTGTTTGAAAAGAGGGCATTTTGAATAGTATGTTGTGGTCACTCTGGAAATCCAGTTCTGCCAGTCTTACAACTGCCAGACTAAGAAAAAGAAGAAAAGAGAAAGAAAGAAAAAGGGACAGAGAAAAGAGAAAGAGAAGGGATGAGACAGAGGAAAGGGAAGAGAAAAAAAATTAACAGACAAAAATCTATAAAAATGACAAAAAGGGGGACAAATGGAAAAAGTAAATGAAATGCACTCTGTCTGCAAGTCTCATATTAGATGCCAGTGGGAAAACATAAGCTACTGCTTTCAAGGCCTAAATCTAGACTAGCATCCCTGCTCATCCCTCAGGGATCCTCTAGATCCAAAAATATAAAACAGAAAAAGACATAAAAATAACAGTCAAAAACAAAAGAAGAGAAAGAAAAGACCTAAAGTCTCTTAATATAGCTATTGATGCTTGTGTAAGCATAGAAGATAGAGCTTCTAAGGAAACTGAGGCAAACATCTGTGCTGTACACTGACCAAACAACACCAGAAAGGGAAAAAAGAAATCTAAATAATGAAAAAAATGCACTTGGTCTCTAAGTCCTGGCAGATGCTGACGTGAAACCCAAAGATGCTGCTGCAGAGAGGGCTGAAAACAAGACCAGAGACTATGCTGAGGGATCAGCCAAACCAGGCATTGCTCACAGACAGAAAAAAGGAAAAAATGAGAGTCAAAGAAGGTGCTTAAATCCTGGTAGATGCTGGTGGGAGACTGGAACTGCACAGAAGGTTGAAAGTAAGGTCAGCTGCACCCTTAAGTTTTAGATGAGGCTTCCTCTACTGGACTTGATCCCAGGGGCCACTCATAGAATCCAGGCTGTGTTGTGCAGCTGCAGTCATTTCCACAGTGGCTGCCAAAGGGTTGAGCAAGGGGGGTGGAAACTGGTTCATACATTCACTTACAAAAGTTGAGCTCTCTGCAGCCTTGCACTTCCTTTGGCTATCCTGTAGTTGTTCTAAATGTCCATTCTGGTTACATCAGTGCCACATAGTTAATGATAGTCCCTTTTGCTAGTTCCTTCATTTTTCTAGTGGAGGGAGCAATTTGTAAAACTCCCTACTCTGCCATTTTACACCTGTGCTCTCTGAATCTCTGTCTTTTAATTCAAACATGTTTTTGCAACTATATTTATTATGTTAATGATTTATTTGGATTTGCTTTTATTACCCTGGTTTTGTTTTGCTTTTTATTGTCATTTCCAGGCCTATCTACTATCTTCCCTTCTTTTGAATTGATTAGGTGTTTTTTTTTTTCCTATTTCCTCCCTTGGTTAGTTTTGAGTACATAAGCATTATCCATTTTATGTAAATAATTACACTAGAAATGTTAGACAACATATATAAGCCATCAGTATTTAAATTAAGCATTATCTTTCTCTTCTTCACAAACAATACAATGACATAAAAAAAAATAATTCCCAAAGTAGGTCTTTTTATTAATATGTATAACATTCAATCTTGGCATCATTATCATTTTTATTCAGTGATTCTGTGTATGTTTTACCAATATATTTACCACTTTGTTTCTCGCCCATCATTTCTTCTTGCCTCTCTGATCTTCTCTCTGGATTAATTTTTCTTCCTCTTGATGTGTATACCTTTGAATTGTTAAACAAGTTTCTTTGGATGAAAAACGCTCCTAGTTTTCTTCATTTGAAAGTATCCTTATTTCACTAGGTTTCTTGCAAGATAATTTACATTAGATATATTTTACTTTCTGTACATTAAAGATGTGCTGGATCCCAGTGTTGCTTTTAAGAAGTGAGCTGTTGGTTTCATTTTTTTTCTCTGTAGGCACTCTCTCCTAATTCCTTTTTCCTCTAACTGCTTTTCAAATCTCTTTGTTCCTGAAGTTTCAAATTTGACTATAAATGTTTTTTTTGGTGTAGATTTATTTTTATTTATCTTTCTTGGATATTTTTGGCCTTCCTGTGTCTGATGATCAGTGTTTTACATCAGTTCTTATAAAATGCCAGCTTTTTTCCTTCAAACACTCCCGTCCTATTCTCTCTCTTTTTTTCTTAGTGGGACTCTAATCAGTCATATGGAATTTTTCTTTCTATCCTCATGTCTTTTTTTTTTAATTCTATTTTTTATTTGTTTTTATAAGATACTTGGATTACATAAAAAAAATATAAGGGATTCCCACATTCCCCACTCCCCACACCTCCCACTTTTCCCACATTAACAACATCTCTCATCAGTGTGGTACATTCATTGCAATTGATGAACACTTTTGGAGCACTGCCACACAGCATGGATTACAGTTTACATTGTAGTTTACCTTCTCTCCTACTCCATTCTGTAGGTTATGGCAGGATATATAACAGCCTGTATCTGTCTTTGCAATGCCATTCAGGACAATTCCAAATCCTGAAAATTCTCCCATATTACACCTCATTTTCCCTCTCCCTTACTTCAGCACCTCCAGTGGCCACTGTCTCTGCATCAATGATATAATTTCTTCCATTGCTTGAATCACAATAAGTCTATAATAGAATTCCAATAAGTCCACTCTAGTCCATATTTTATTCCCTAATCCTGAGGATTCTGGGGTGGTGATGCCCACTCCATCTCTAATGGAGAGGTGATGGTTGATGGTTGGGACCCTCTTGTTTGCAGTTGTAGACTCTCTTGGTTCCTTGGTGTGGGGGTTGTCCATCCTCACCTCCTTGTTAGTTGTTCTGGGTGAGACCAATGAACTAGAGAGTAGGTGTTACAACTCCACTGAGCCTCAGGGCCCAGCTGGCACAAGAACAGCCCAAAGATTCAAGTCACTTGGATGTACACCTACCAACTCCAGAGCCAATGATTGGTTCATATAAAAGGACAGAAGAAGCATGTGTAGAGAAGTCACGTCTGAGTCCAACTCTGTCACACACAGGAGCACAAACTCCAATGTAAGGCCCACAGCAAGGCACCAAACTCCTGAGTTACCTGCCATGACCATAGGACCTGGGTGTCCCTGGAGCCCTCAGGAGCCCTTATCCTCACGTCTTTTAATCTCCTATATTTTCTAACTCTTGTTTGTATTGCATTCTGTTTAATAATACCTCAGAAATATTTCCAGTTCATTCTTTCTTCCATTCTTTTGCATCTGTCAAACTCATCCACTGAGTTTATTTAATTCTACTATTATTTCTGTTTTCATTTCTATTATCTCTCTTTGGTTCTTTTTCAAATCTTCTTAGGCATTTTGCTCTGCACTCATATCAAATATCTTTTTTATTCTTTTGAAACTATTAACTTATATTTATTTGACATTTTTTGACTATTTTCTTTGTGGATTTAATTCAGCTATTTGTTTTTTTCACAATCTCAGACTCTTGGTACCTTGTTTCTTTGTGTAGTCTGATTTTTTAAATTGTGAGTCTAATTCCTTGGAATGTCAGTTTTGGGAAAGACTAGGATTTGTTTTGATGTTAGATCATCTCAGGAGTTTTACTTGCTTTTGGATTTTCATTTGCTTTTGCCAGATGACTTGAGGGACGAATAGCCTAGTATCTTTTTATTTTCATTTATTTATTTATTTTTATATGAAATTTTATTTTATTTATTTCTCCCCCTTCCCACTCCCCTCTCCCCCCCCCCCCGTTGTCTGCTCTCTGTGTCCATTCGCTGTATGTTCCTCGGCATCAGCTTGCATTCTCTGCGGCACTGGGAATCTGTGTCTCATTTTTGTTGCATCATCTTTCTGTGTCAGCTCTCAGTGTGTGCGGTGCCACTCCTGGGTGGGCTGTGCTTTATTTGCGCGGGGTGGTTCTCCTTGCAGGGCTCACTCCTTGCACGTGGGGCTCCCCTATGGGGGGGACACCCCTCCTAGCATCTTTTTAAACTAAATTCTTTGTTATAGGTTTTCTGAATCACTCAAATGGTGTAATTTGATTTACAAACCTATGAAGGACTGACAGATATGAATATTCAGGAGAGATTTTTATTTTTCTATAAATAGCACCAAGATTGGAGGCAGGAAAGTTTACTTGTCTTCTAGGTTTATGTGTAGTTCATCATTTCTTTAAAAGTTTGGATGTTTGGGATTCCAGCTCTATGAAAAGTTACTTCTATTAAACTCCCAACTTGGGTGTTCCTTTGGGCTTCTCTCCTTTCTGCTATTCTTTGTGTCAGTGGAAACTGAGCTCAAGTTAGAAGTCCCCAGTTTTTAGTTAGCTCACTGATGTCATTAAAATGGTTTTAAATCTGATATTTGTAGTAGTTTTTAACAGTACTGATGGCAAGGAAATTATTCTATCATACTAGAAATAGGTCTTCCACAGATGTTTCTGATCTCAAGTTATGTTTTGCCTCCATATGTTCCTCTTATGGAATCACAAATAAATGTAACTTTTTAAAGGAATTAAAAAGCCATTGATATGCTTTTTTTTCTTTTTTCTTTTTTGGAAACCACTGACCTATATCATCTCTTTATTTTGAGGTGAAGTGGGAAATTATACTCATTTAATTCTTGACTAACTGCTATTGCTGCTTAATGCTAACCATTTGAACAAATAAAAATAGAAATTCTCTTTTATAATAGTGGTTAAAATCTGATTTTTCATTATTATATTATGCATTTTTAGAAACTCATGGATAGACTGTGTTAAGTAGAAAAAAATATTATAGCTCATTCTCATATAAACATTAGAGGACAAAACTCTTTGTGGTATAACATGTAAAGGTTTTAATAATCCAGGGCCTGGGTCAGCTTTTATATTCTCATAAGAGACATTCACATGAAAAACATAAATAACAGTGTTTTTTATATTATGGCCATACAATAAATATTTGTCAAACAACACCCTCTTTTTTCAGAGAAAGGCCTGATAATTTTCTTGAGAGAAGTTGCAGGGAAAATAATGGTGGACAATCGCACTTCAAATCATGACATATTTAATAAATAAAACAGGTATTTACATGAGTTGGAATGCAAAAAAGAGGAACAGTTTGCCAAGTGAGGTGGGAGAAGTAATTTCTGACTGGAGATTAAGTAGATGAATATTGTGACATTTTTCCCTTTCATTAGAGGATCTGTGGTTTACAGAACAATCGTGCATAAAAGACAGGATTTCCATATCACAACCCACCACCAACACCTTGCATTGGTGTAGAAAAATTGTTTCAAGTGATGATAGCCTATTTTTATAATTGTACTATTAATTAAAGTCCATGGCTTAACTTAGGGTTCTCTGCTCTATGGATTTTTAAAAATTTTTATTCTGTTACCATATATACAATCTAACATTTCCCCTTTTAATAATATTCAGATATTTATTTCAGTGCTGTTAATTGCATTCACGTTGTGCTACCATCTCCACCATCCATTACCAAGACATTTTTAATAGTATATTTCTGCATTAACATGATAAAATAGTGATATAAGCCTCCTAGGTACACCCAAGGACATTCTTCCCTGAATTGTTGAGGGTTTCTAATTTTTCCATGGAAGGAGATTTGGAGGGGATTTATTTATTTTTCTCCACCACAGCCACCAACATCTATTTTTCTTCTTATAATCATTTCTCCATGGCAACACATTTGATTTACCAGCATGACTGCAATCGTATTTAAATTTTTTTGTAGTCTTCTACTTTCAACCATGACTCCAGCAATTTTTCTGCTTTTACCTTTGCTTTCCAAGTCACCTTCCAGTAGCTGTGTTGCTGCATTTTAGGGCACAGCACACAGAGGGGAGCAGTGGCATTTTTTAGCCAACGGTACCGTTTATCCCAGCAGCTGACTTAGGGCCAGAAGTTCTCCAGCAGTTCTTTTGTGAAAGTTAAGACCTAGCTGGCAATGAAAAGTGTGCATACTTGTCAACAGTCTTAACTGAGAGTTTTTGATGCAGCCAACCAGACAAAAGAGAAGCAGGGGAGCTGGCATCAAGTTCAGAAGTAGCTCATTTCTTTTTCATTCCACGTAGTACCATTCAAGATATAGTCAAATAAAACTGGATGCTCCTTTGGTCATTGAATAGGATCATCCATAACAACAGAAAATGTGAGTGAATTGCACACCGAGAGGGGCACTC
Source organism: Dasypus novemcinctus (assembly GCF_030445035.2). NCBI lineage: Eukaryota > Metazoa > Chordata > Mammalia > Cingulata > Dasypodidae > Dasypus > Dasypus novemcinctus. The sequence goes on along the minus strand of NC_080686.1, from coordinate 25,221,814 downwards.
TTTTATCTTTACCGTTCAATTAACCCAAGTTTGGAGGTGTTACATTATGACAGATCACCAATACAAAGAAATCATTAAACTGTCGGTCAAGGGATAATCATACTCATTCTGTAAACAGCTTGGTAAAATTATAACCATGGAGATTTGGAGTCAGCATACACTTTTTTCTTTAAATAACTACTAAGTTAATCAGAACACAATCTTTTTTCAAATAAAAGAGAAACGGGAAGAAATATTTAGAAAGCAAATCACAGAAAGCACTAGAACTGATCATGATATGTAAATGTAGCTTGAACAAGCCTAAGTAAGGTCATTGCTTTGTATTTTCTCAACAATTATATATGCGTCATGTTAGGATATTTATTTTATTTTTATTTTTAAAGATTTATTTATTTATTTATTCACCCCCTCTCCCCATTGTCTGCTCTCTGTGTCCATTCACTGTGTGTTCTTCTGTTTCTGTTTGTCTTCTCTTTAGGCAGCACCGGGAACCGATCCTTGGGACTTTCTGGAGTGGGAGAGAAGCAATTACTCTTGCACCACCTCAGCTCCCTATTCTGCTACATCTTCTTATTTTCTCTCCTCTGTGTCCCTTGTTGAGGCAACTTGCTGCCCCAGCTCTCTGCATCAGCTGGTACTCCTGCGCAGGGCAGCACTCCCATGCGGGATGACATTCCCGTGTGGAGTGGCATCCCCGTGTGGGGCAGCAGTCTGCGTGGGCCAGCTTGCCATGCAGGCCAGGGTGCCCTCACCAGGAGGCCTTGGGCATTGAACCTTGGACCTTCTATATGGTAGACAGGAGCCCAGCGGGTTGAGCTATATCTGTTTCCCACATTAGGATATTTAGAACATGCTGAATTCAAGAGTTGTATGATGAGGAAATGAACTGTGTCCTGGATGAAGGCCTGAGGATCTCAATGGAAAGACCCATGTCCTCTACTACTTTGGTATTTATCACATAGTAAGAATAGGCGAGAATCAGCAAAGAAATGGGATCTGAAAATCTTCTTTCTACCCAAACTGAGTAAAAGCAACTATTTCCCAGGGGCAAGTTAATCAAATCACAGGTGCATGATCAAATAAAATGTGCCTTGCCAGAAACATCTCTGATTCCAAAGTTTATTTGCCAACATTTAGAGAAACAGGATGTATTTCATGTTTCCCTTCTGTTTTTATATTTCTAAACCAAAGAATATATTTTTAATCACACTAAAATATATATAAAATTGCATGTTTCCATATTTTCATTTTTTTCTTCTTCCCTCAAAAATGTTCCCTAGATTTGTTTTAACATGGTTTTCTGGAGATTTTATATCTCTTGTTGGATTCTCAAAAAGAGACTCAGTCCTCCGTCCCTCAAGGTCTTTTTTTTTTTTTTAGGATGGAACCTAGGATCTCATACATGGGAAGCAGGTGCTCAGCCACTGAGCTACATCTGCTCCCCAGTGAGAGTTGGTTTTTTCATTTGTTTAGTTTTTTGCTTTTGTTTTTAGGAGGTACTGGGGACCGAATCTAAGACCTTATACATGGTGATCAGGTGCTCAACCACTTGAACTACATGTTTCCTGTCCCTTGTCCCTCAGTTTCTTAAGTTCCCCCAGTGTCTAGAATTCTCTGGACCATGGAGGAAGACCTTTCTGGCTTCTGTATCCAAAATTCTTGGTGGATTACTGGCAGAATGACTGGTTGGTTTTTGTGATGATAGATCCCTGTTTCTGTGAATGCAACTGAAGTCGTAAACTCATTTCCCAAAGGTCTCAAAACACCTATTCAAATGTGATAGCTTTTAGCCCTCTCTGACCTCTGTAGGCAGAGTAAAAAGTTTACAAGTTAGAGGTGAGTCCTATTCTAACACCAAAAACTCAAACAATGCAATAACAAATTCTCTCTGTTTTTAAGATTCTTTCTCAATTTTATCTTTTGTATTAATTACTAAGGCACAGATGGGCATCAGTCCCACAGTTTCTTGGATTTCGCTTCATCGTGGTTGGTTGCACTGGGAGTTCAGACTAAACTTTTTGACCCTATCTGGCTATCATCAGTCATTTTACTTTTTCCTAACCCTTCTCACCTTGCTTCAAACATCTCTCTACATTTTAAATTCCATCTTAGTCTCCTGCTCTTTACTCTCAGTCTGAGATATGTAAATATAATCTTTATGTCACATATTGTATTTTGAATTAAGTAGGTCAGTGGGTAAAAAAACAATAACAACCAAACCAAAGCAAAAATTCTTCTGCTATTTAACTCTGTTCAAATTACGGAAGTGCTAACAAAAATGATACTAAGTGAGCGGAAGTGAAGTAGGGGGCCGATGGACACAAGCCTACGCCATTTTCTTTCTACCACCCCATCCCATTCACCCAATGGGAGGAACACCATTGGAAAAATACTAAGGTAGATGATGAAATTACATCTTTTCATTTCAAAATAACCATCTGATAGGCATTTACTCTTCTTCAAAGCATTAGTCACTGATGTAACATTGCATAAAAGAACAATACAATATAAAATTATTTAGGCCTTTACTCGATACCAAGTTCTAAGTATGGGCCAGAGTCTACCCAAAGCTCCCGGTTCAAGTTTAGAAGATATACAAATAAATTGGTCACCCAGACACTGTGTTACAGTGAAGGACAGAGGGTCAGAGAGAGGCACAGATGATGTCAGGAACCCCCAGCAGATGATGGGATAGCTGCAAAGTGCTTCCAGGATACCAGAGTCAGAATTCATAAACAAGAAAAGGAATTTCCCTTATTCTTTTGGGGCCAGCCAAAGGCATATTTAAACTGTTTCACTTGTACCTGCTCACTCCCCTCCTTTTATCACTTACACAAAGGAGATCCTGTTCTAGAAATCTGTAAAATCACTTACAGTGTAGGGCATATCTAATTTTATAGGGACACATTAAATGCACTAGTGGTTTGATTTTCATAAAAATGCAATGCTCGTTTTTGCCTCAGAGAAGCTGAATAAATATGTGCTCTTTCTTCTTGAGAACTTCAATGTTTAAAAATCATTCCTACTCTCTGTCTCTGGATAAAACATTGCTTAAAGTAATTTTTGTCTCATTGTTCCTAGAGAATGTCTCAAATTCTAAGTTCAAGTGTGCCATTGGCAGTGATACTCTAGGCACTGCCAGCGATTAAAAGAAAACAAAAAACCTGAGAAAAGTCATTATTATCCTAATGGGGCTTAAAACCTAATAATGTTGTTATGTCAAGTCTCCAAATAACCAGTACAAAGTATATTGAGATAAATGGCATGAGAACTATAAACCAAAATCTATTCTAGTTCAAAGAAGAACATGGAATTAAAGCTTCTTAAATGTTGTCCCTGTTTTTCAAAGGAAGAAGATGAGCTGGTATGAAAATAAAAGGGTGAGCCCCTTTTATTTACTTTTTATTGTCTTTTTTTAAAAGAGAAATAGATCACACAAAACATTACATTAAAAAACATAAGAGGTTCCCATATACCCCACTTCCCATCCCACACCCTAGCTCCTCCCACATCAGCATCCCCTTTCATCAGTAAGGCACATTCATTGCATTTGGTGAATACACACTGGAGCTCTGCAGCACTGCTTGGACTATAGTTTACATTATAGTTCACACTCTCCCCCAGTCCTTCCAGAGGGCTATGACAGGATATACAATGTCCTGCATCTGTCCCTGCAATATCACTCAGGACAATACCAAGTCCCCCAAATGCCCCATATCACACTTCTTTCTCCCTCTCCCTGCCCTCAGCAATTCCTGTGGCCACTGTCTCCACATCAATTATACAATTTCTTCCACTGCTAGAGTCACAACAGTTCTGAAGTAGAATACCAATAAGTCTTCTCCAATCCACATTATATTCCTCTATCCTGTGGACCCTGGGATGGTGATGTCTACTCATCCTCTAAACCAAGATGACGCTTAGATCCCATTCTCCTGCTTGCAATTGTGGACACTCTCAGTTCCCTGGTATGTGGTTGCCCATTCTCACCTTCCTGTCAGCTGATCTGGGAAAGTCCAACATACCAGAGAGTAGGTGTTGCAACTCTGCTGAGGCTCAGGGCCCAGCTGGCACATGGACAGTCTAGAGATTCAAGTCTCCTGAGCATACACAAATCGCAGCATCAATCACAGGTTCAGTAAAAGTGATAGAAGAGGCATGTGTAGAGAGGTCACATCTGGTCCAACCCTATCACAATCAGAAGCACAAATTCTAAAGTAGGGCCCACTGGTAAGGCAACGAACTCCAGGGCCATCTGTCATGACTGCAGAACCTATGTGTCTCCATAGCCTTCAGGAGCACCAGTACCTCGGGTTGTATCTACTTTGGCTGTCTCTGGGATCCTGCTGAGACATGCATAAGCATGACCCCAATGATGACCTCTTGATTCTTTTTGAAGTCTCTCAGCCATATAAACTCATTTGTGCTTACCATTTCCCCCTTTTATTCAAGGTCTTTTTCCAGTTCCATCACTAGCTGGTGATAGTAGTAATCCCTCAGCGCCAGGGAGACTCATTCCCAGGAGACATGTCCCATGCTGGGGGGAGGTATGGCATTGACGTGCTGAATTTGGCTTAGAGAGTGGCCATATTTGAGCAACATGGAGGGGTGAGCCCCTTTTAAAGATGACTGTTGAACAGCAAACATCAAAGGAAAAGGTAAAGAGAAGTATTTATCAGCAAAAGCCTCACTATGAAGATACCAAAAGGGGAATCAACATAGACATGTGAAAAATAATTGTGAGGGTTTCTAATCATTTGTTCACCTTCAACAACAGTACTGGCTTTCTAATAATAGCATTCATTCATTCTTTAATTTATATTTTCATTCTTTCAGTACACATGTATTGAACACCTACCCAACATCCAGTGAACTGGCTCTAGAGGTACAAGATGAACAAAGAACGGAAATCTCACTTTCATTTTCCCATGAATGTTGCACCTTGAAAAACCTAACAGGGTGTTGCAACATACTTGCTTGTGTATATCTTTGTATATAGAGATATAATCCTCAAGTATTTAAGTTAAATTAGGTTTTACATATTTACATAGAAGTACAGACCATGTACCAGAGGAAAAAGAGAGTCAAGGATAAAAAGAGAGAGAAACTGGGAGGAAAATACTAGGAGAGAGAGTGGCTTGAAATGACTGCATGAATTAGAGAAAGGAATCAATAGACTAGTCTAGCTAAGAAAAAGGAAATGTGTTCCTTATCATCAGTCATGCCGTTTCAATAAGGCCTCATGACATCAAATTGCTAGGCAGAATTTTTACTTCTCATGTAAAAATATAAAAAGTTCAAGTGACCTTCTTAGCCACTAGCTGGTTTTACCCTCATAATAAAATTTTCACATGTATCTGCAGTAGGCAGGCAGATGAAGCAACACATCTATCACTGAGGCTAGCTAGATTTTACATAGACTGGAAACACATGCATTATATTAAATTAGAAAAAATAATCTAACTGGTCTAGAGGCCAAAGAAAAGAGATGCAGTGGAAAAAGCACTATCCAATTTGATTTAAAGATGTGGGAGTTTTGTCATACTCCATTTAATAAGGTGAATTCATCATAGCCTGTTATTCATTATACTGTGTCTGGATGAAGAATGAGTAAAATGAATAGGAAAAAATTCTTCTTTATGGGCCCCATGAGTTTCATCAGATTTTAGGGAATAGTAAGAGTTTACATGTAAAATGAAAGCATTAATATAATATATAAAAATTTATTCCATTATAGTTAATTAAATGTTTCCAAATCTGCCTTTAATTTCTGTAAAGGGAATCTTAGGTCTTAGGTAGAGTGAGGTTTTGTAATTAATCACATGGAGGGAAACAAAAATGTTGTCAAGTAGTGGTAAAACATTACACATTTAAAAAATAACTTATTAAAACTGTAATGTAAAAAAGGAATTTTTAAAAAGGAATTTAAAATAATCATAACCTCTACATTGACCAGCCTACTATTTCATTTTTCCATGTTCCTTTTTGTTACTTTTTCATTGCATATATATATATATATATATAAACTATAAACAAAATGCACTGTCAGATCAAGCTTTTTTCACTTAACATTATGTTATTAAAGCTTTATGTTGTTACCGGCTTTAAAAAAATTTTATTGAAGTATTTCATTCATACATGAACACACATAAACTATAAGTGTATAGTAAAAGTTGTAAACTTACAAAGAAAAACACACACATCATCATACAGGGCTCCCAAAAATCACCCACCATCAATACCTTTCTTTGGTGTAAAACATTTGTAACAAACTATGAAATAGAGTTTTGACAATTGTTATTTTCAGAGACACATTTTTTTAAGAGACAATTTTTTCCTACCAGATCAACATGTGATAATATATTAATAGTTTATTCCAGTAGAAATTACTCTGCTAACATTCACTGAGTGTTTGCCGGGCTCCAGGTGCTCTGAGCGATGATTTCCCACACGGGATAAGCCCTGATGCGGGGAGTGCCGTAACCCCAGGCCAGAGAGAAGGGCCGAGCAGAGTCCTGACAGGGATTTAACAAACTGGAAACTGTAAAACATGGGTCATTAATCGTTCAATATAACTGCTCTTAACAAATAATCCCAAGCACTGTATTTATGGTTCAGCAAAATGGGAAATAGTTTCAAACATTAAAATAAAGAAGTATTTCCAGTTCATTTATTAAAGCTCAAATTAAACTTGAGCTACATTACCATGTGATGTCTGGAACGAAGGGATTGCCAGAGAAAACATTTTCGCAAACCTTATTCTTGCAGGAATTGAATTTCTGTTCACGTCACTTGTGTCCGGGTAAGGAATGGTAAGGATATGGAGATGAGCAGGTGCTACGAAGATGAACAATGCAAGGGAGACAAACCACCAGTGGCTTCTTACGTCTTCATGAAAAGATAACACGCATAAGGCTTTGCATCCTGAGGTTTGTGAATGTTTTTCTAAATTCAAACAACCCAGGAATAAGCCTGCCTAATCCAGTTCCTTATACCTATTTCAGTTAAAATGTAAATATGCAAGAGATAATTCTAGATTCAATTTTCCATTCCTATTTTCCAAGTCAAGTTGTCTCAGTCTTCCTACCTCTGGTCACATCTTTAGTTCTTTCTAATGAACAACTTCCTATTTGCAGGTCTTCTTGGTGTTTAATCTATGCTTTCTGGGTTCATGTCTCAGCGTCGCTGGAAGCATTCATTCATTCCACCTCTACTGCCCCCCAGTCCACTCATCTCACCAACCTCTTTCATCCAGAATGCTCTAAATGCCTTCAGGGTGGTCCCCCCATTTCCTCCAGCTCGGCTGTATTCCCTTCTCCACACAGTTGCATGAGGTATCTTCTTAAAATGCAGTTGCTTCATGCCACTTCCCACACTTAAACTTCTTAATGGCTACTCATTCCCTTTGGAATAAAAATTCCAAATTCTTAATGTGACCGGCAGGAGAGATGAAGCTCTCAGCACCTGCTCTCTCCAACTTCTGCGCCTTCCACACACTGTTCCCTCCCCTGGGACACTTGTCCACTATCTTTCTCTTACCAGATCCTGGGGTATCAGCAGGAGGGTAATAGTTTCAGAATGCCTGAGGGACCCTCTTTTTCAAACCAAGTTCACTGCTCCAGCTATGTGCTCCCATAACTCTGTACTTCCTCTAGCACAAATTACAATTTATTATTTATCTTAGGCAGATTGTCTGTCTTTTCTTCTAGAAAAGAGGTTGGTGAGGAAAGAAACCTGTAATCTCAGTCATCTTTATACCCCCAGTGCCTCTTTCGAAGCCTGTCACCCTGTGAGGGCTCAGTCAACACTCAGGGGATGGAGGCCTGAATCTGAGGGTATAAAGTTACTGCTTCTATGGATGATTTTGTTAATTTGTTTTAGGATTCAAATTTGTATCCCACACTATAATATGTGGCTTGCAGCTATAATAACTTTAACTAAAAATATACATAAAGGCCAAAACATAACTGCTTGAAATATTTTAAAGTGATAAAAATATAATTAAGTGTGAGAATTAAACGTGAGAATTGAAACAGGAGACCCATTTTAGAATTGTGGGATTATAACAAGGATATTTATCAAATATGCATTGATTGTTTAAACTAACCTGGACTATAACATGTTTTTGTTTTGTTTTTTTTTCTCTCCAGCCTTCCCCAAAACTACAATGAACTTTTTGAGACAATGGCTCAACTACTTATGCACCTGCAGGACCTGCTTAAAATACCTCTCCCCACACATAGCTATGCACAAAGCTCCATGCCAATCACACAGGTTGCCTAGGATGACCCAACCAGACAGCTTTGCTCTAAGGAGTTGGTCTTTCTAACCAGGGAAATGTCCTGTATCTCAGCTCAAAGGGTCCTGGGACATCTCTCAGTGAAGGGCAAAGCACAGGAATGCATTATTCTCCTGAACCACTGGTTCTATAGAACTCTGCTAACTCAGGAGATGCATCACAGGTCAGCAGCAGCAGCATCATTCGAGAGCTTGTTAGAAATGCAGAATCTTGGGTTCGACTGAGAACTGCAGAATCAGAATCAGCATTTTAACATGATCCCTGGGTAACGTGTATGCACATTCAAACTTGAGCAGCTGTGTCTTAGAGGACATATTCATCCCTGCCACATGCCTCATTGTGTGACAATCAGTGGGGCAACGGGTACAGTCAACCCTGGACTCTCCCTGCAGCCTGAAACTCAGTAATAGCCGACCCGGTCCATCAAAGTGCTTTACTTGGCTGGTGATTGGAAGAGCAATTGCATTACATATTTAGACCATCACTGAGCCAGGGGCCAGGTGCTACTTTAAGGAAAACCTTTGACATTCTGCAAACATTTTAAAGCAGATTCAACCAATGAAACTTTAATAATCACTAATGTCCTGGAATATAGATCTGTCTTCTCCTCACCATCAGATTCCTGGCCTCTAAGTTTTCCATTTTGACCAGAAATAAGTAAACCAGAAGTCTTTGGCAGTCAACGGATGCCTCCATAAGTCAGGAAGCTGTTTTGATTTTTACTAAATATTGATACTATTCCTCCTTACAGAAGTGTTCTTTTTGGTTACCTTTGCTTTTGCCAAACTCATACAGAAGAGAATTGCACCTCTGGGGGTTGGAGGGAAGGAGATATGTTACTGTTAGTAAATGGCCAGGAGGTACAAGAGGGAGGTCCACCTTTAGAGACCTCTCTAGGGGCAGGGAAAATATCATCATGCCAGTAATGTATGAAAATACGGGCAGCTCAGATAAAGTGCAGATCAGTATGGATATTATCAAGTCATTCAAAATTTATTTGATTGGAGCAATTGCCTGTGCCTTTTTGGGGGCACAGTTGCAACTCATTAGCAGCTTCATCCTTCTCTGCCTTCTTCAAGTGAGTCCCTCCATTCATCTTTAGGCTGTTGACAACAATAATGAAAAGGCATGTCTGTGATGTGGGCTCAGCTGTGCCAGGTCTTCACAAACCCATTTTCCTCCCTGGCATCACACATCAGATAATAGAATATTCATTGTTCATATAAAACCATATGCTGCATTGGCACAAATCCCATCGTTCATTACTTAAGGCTGCGCTGGGTCCCCAGACACTCTCTGTGAGAATCTCGGGGAAGGCATGCTAAATGCATAGCAAACCCTAAACATCTACCATTGTGTTTTCTTTTCTTACCCTTTCTCAACATTTTGTAAGCTTAAATAGAAGTGAAATTTTATAATATAGTTCACGGCACAGCCTTTCCAAATTTATACAGTGGTATTGATGAAGACACCAAAGAAGTAAAAATTCACAAAAGCACAACATAAGCAGCCAGGCAATTGCAGAATTAGGGAGAAAAAAAACTACTGCTAGAACTAGACCAAAAAGCAAAAGGGGTGGCCCACTTGTGTTCTGTCAGCTGGAAACTGCCATTGTGGACATAGTTCTCTAGATGACACTCTATCCCACCACTTCAGGGTCTCAACATCTGCTCCTGAATTTAAAAATACAGATGCATATCAATTCTGAAACTAGGTGTTTTGTTTTAAGGTGGCCAAGGAACTGCATCAGCTTTTCACCCTACATCCATTTGGACTACAATGACCACAAAATATCTGAGATTGTAGTATGAGTGATCTGAAGAAGGTCTCTTGAATCCTATTCTTGAATCCGGAGATGATAGGGACATACATACACGTAATGTATAAACCTACTGTAGACAGAGGTAGAGAAAGCACAAGTCCTGGAAGCAATGTATGCTGGGAAAATGTAGATTTTCACCTACATTAAGAAGGTCAGTCAGTCAGCAAACAACCTGTTTCCAAAAGATCAGATTTGGATGAATGGTCAAAGTCAAGGAAATAGATTTAAATTTTAAAAATAATTGTGCTGTTCAGATAGGGAAAAAAAACTTGTACAGACATAATATTCATGTTGGTGAGGGTGTGAGGAAATAGGCATGTTTATATATTTTTAGTGTAAATGGTACTGCCCTTTGGGAAGTGTTTGGACCTTCCATTAACATAAGACATTCATTTTTTCTTTGAGTAATTTTATTTCTAGGAATCTATCTGAATAGAAAGGCATTTTGCCTACATATGCAAAATGATTTGTTTAGAAATATACATATGTCAGGGTTGTATGCAGTAGAAAAATATTGGAAGCAACTTAAATGTCTATCGATGGGGAAACTTTTACATAAATTTACAATATTGAACATCTATTTTATGCAGTCATTAGAAAGAATGATATTTATACATACTGAGATAAAAGATGTGCTCATTGTAAGAGGTCAAATTAAAAAAGCAAGTTGTGGAATAGTATGTATATTATCATTTTACTTATGTATGAAATTAAAGTTGAATATGTAGAATTACTTGTTAGTATGTAAAATATACATTTATCTTTGGATCTTAATGTGGGATTTATATAAATATGGTTGATGCATGCAGAGAAAGAAGTTGGGGAAAATACACAACAAACTTAAAAGAAGCTAAACTTTGAAGAATTTTAGTGACTAATAGGGCTGAAAAAGAAATCTTAATTTTTTATGACATGTACTTTTGCACTATATATATTTTAAGTATTTATTACACGTATCATTAAAAATAAAAGTTCTGAAATAAATATAAAGTTTACAGTTTTAAAGTGGGTATATCTAAAAGTGAGATTCTGATTTTAAATTTCTTATATATTTCTATATTTTCCAAATTTTCTATAATGAATGCATATTGTTATTGTAATCACAAAATAATGATTTTCTTTTAAGTTTGGCATGTTCAATTTTGTTTCTATCGTCACAGGGATGAAGAAAAGAAAACTTGAAAAGTACATAAAATTAACAGAAATTCCCTTCGGTTAAGGGTATTCTGGATAATTTTTTTAGTGTTTCTTCTATTTTAATTTCTGTAAGTTTTGTTCTTACACTGCTAAAAAAGTAAAAATCAAAAATAAAGTTAAAACTTTCCAAGTTCTAAATAATATATCAAATTACTCCAAAATTTTGATTATGTTACAGGGACATGCAAAAGAAAACAGATATATCTATATATATAGATGTATCTATGTATATGCAAAAACCTAAAACAGAGCCAACCAGCAAGATGATGGTGGAATAAGGAGCTCCTAGAGTCAGCTCCTGCTACAGGGCAGTTAGTAAACACTCAGAGCTATCTGGAGCTAGCTGAAGCACCTGTCTGGGGGCTCCAGGAGGCCAGAAGAGCATCCTGCAACATCCTTGAAGGAAGGGAAGGAGGAGACTGCCCATCTGCAGAAAAGACTTGTAAGTAGAGTGCTCCATGCCACCAAGGCCAGTGCCCATCCTCCACTGGAGGCACAAGCCACCTCAGGAGCTGTTCTGTGACTGGAGCTTATAGCACCAGCTACCTCCTTGGATCCTACTACACAACCAGCAAGGGAAAAAGGGCAGGAAGCCCTAAACTAGAGAAAAACTGCACCCAAAATAAATACTCTAGTAAGCCAGATGCCAAGACATTAACAAAAAATTACAATCCACATCAAGAAACAGTAAGATATGACTCAGTTAAAGGAACAAGATAGGCCTCCAGATGGCATAAAGGAGTTAAGAAAATTAATCATAGATGTTCAAACAAATCTTAATAAATTAAATGAGATTGAGATGGCTAAAGAGATTAAGGATATTAAGAAGATATTGAATGGGCACAAGGAAGAATTTGAAAGCATACACAGAAAAATAAAATGGCAAATCTTATGGAAATGAAAGATATAATAAATGAAATTATAAAAAAACATTGGAATCATATAATAGTAGATTTGAGGAGACAGAAGAAAGGATTGGTGAGCTTGAAGAAATGCCCTCTGAAAATTAACATACAAAAGAATAGATAAAGAAAAGAATGGGAAAAATTGAACAAGGTTTCAGGGAACTTAAAGACAACAAAAGATGTGCAAACATACATGTCATGGGTGTCCCAGAAGGAGAAGAGAAGGAAAAAATGCAGAAGGAATATTTGAAGGAATAATAGTAGAAAACTTCTCAACTCTATTGAAAAACATAAATATCCACGTCCAAGAAGCACAACATACTCCCATCCGAAAAAATCCAAATAGACCAACACCAAGACACATACTCATCAAGATGTCAAATGCCAAAGACAAAGAGAGAATTCTGAGATAGCAAGAGAAAAGCAATGCATAACATATAAGGGATACCCAATAAGATAAAGTGCTGATTTCTCACCAGAAACCATGGAGGCAAGAAGAGAGTGGTATGACATATTTAAGATACTACAAGAGAAAAACTTCCACCCAAGAATCTTATATCTGGCAAGATGGCCTTTCAAAAATGAGGGCGAAATTGGAATATTCACAGATAAACAGAAACTGAGAGAATTTCTAACCAAGAGACCAGATTTTCAGGAAATGCTAAAGGGTGTGCTAGAGCCTGAAAAGAAAAGACAGGAGAGAAGGCTTGGAAGAGATTCTAGAAATGAAGAATATATCAACAAAAGTAACCAAAAGTGTCAAAAGATTTGGGAAAATAAAATATGACAGATAAAACTCAAATAGAAATAAAATTAACCAGTGATGTAAAGCACTTGTATTCAGAAAACTGCAACTAAATTTTTTTGTAAAATTAAAAAGGCCTAATTACCTGAAAGAACATTCCATGCTTATGGATTGGAAAACTAAATATCATTAAGACGTCAATTCTACTCAAATTGATATATAAATTCAATGTAATCCCAATAAAAATTCCACCATCATATTCTTAAAAAATTGAAAACATGAATTATCAAATTTATTTAAAGGGTAAGGGTCCTGAATAGACAGAAACATCTTAAAAAGGAAAAACGAACTCTCATCTTCAGACTTTAAATTATATTACCTAGCTATAGTGGTAAAAACAGCATGGTACTGGCATAAAGAGAGACACATAAACCAATGGAACCAAATTGATGGTTTAGAAACAGACTGTCACATATTTGGTCAAGTGATTTTTGACTACCCACACAGCTCAGGTAGAACAGTCCATTCAACAAATGGTGCTAAAAGAATTGGATATCCATAGCCAAAAGAAGGTAAGAGGACCCCTATCTCATACCTTATCCAAAAATTAACTCAAAATGGATAAAAAACTAAATATAAAAGCAAGAACCATAAAGCTTCTAGAAGAAATTATAGGAAAATATCTTCAAGTACTAGTGGTAGGTGGTGGATTCTTTTTTTTTTTTTTTTTTTTTTAAAGATTTATTTATTTATTTAATTTCCCCCCTTCCCCTGGTTGTCTGTTCTTGGTGTCTATTTGCTGCGTCTTGTTTTTTTGTCCGCTTCTGTTGTCGTCAGCGGCACGGGAAGGTGGTGGATTCTTAAAGGAGGTAAGAGAAGGACTGAGATAGACTACTGCTGCTTAATGTATGTAGAAGCTTTATTTAACTTTAATGTAAAAGTGTGGAAATATATAGAATGGATAGTAAGAAATAGTGAGTAACAGGTAGTTTATAAATGGGGATGTGGCTGAAAGTGGTAGTCTAGGGATGTCAATGCCAAATGACGAATGCTAGAGAATAATCTAGGAACTGAATAGTGCATAAACCAAGAGGTGGATGAGAATTGTGGTTGATGGTACAGATGCAAGAGTGCCCTTTGTGAGCTAGAGAAAATGCACATCACTACTGCAGGGTGGTGGGAATGTGGAGAAGCATGGGAAAAATACAACTGGAGACCTATGGATCTTGGTTAGCAGTAATAATGTAATATGCTTGCATCTATGCCAAAGATGTACATGTTCACAATGGGGCAATAAGGAGAATGTGTAGATAGATGGATGTTGTTTGGGAATTCTGTACATGTGCATGATTGTTTTATAAGTTCACAACTTCTGTCATAAAAAAATGTATTTATAAAATAATAAAAGGGTGAATTGGGGGAAAAGACACCAAATGTAAGACAAAGACTATAATTATTAGTAAGATTTTGACAATATTCTTTCACAACCTGTAACAAATGTCTCTTGACAATGCAAGGTGTTGGTGGAGGGTTGATGTATGGGACCCTTGTATAATGCTATGCATGTTTGCTTTGTAAGTCCACTACTTTTATTATATACTTATTGTTTATGTATGTTCATATATAAGTGATGTAAAGATAATAATAGGGTGGGTTGGGGAAATATTTTGTTCAGTAGTATTATTTTGACAATGCTCTTTAATCATTAATTTTAAATGTTTAACAACAATGCAAGGTGTTGGTGGTTGGGTGAGTTAATGAGAGTCCAGCATGATGCTATGTATGTTTGTTTTGTAAGTTCACAACTATTACTGTATACTTATTGTTTATGTATGTTTATGTGTGAGTTATATACTTCAATACATTTTTTAAAAAACTAAGATAGAAGGTGCATCAAAACTGGAGGGGAATTAAATTCTGGAAATCTCTTCTGAAGTTTCCAAAGTTTTCTATGTATCAAAGATGTTCCATGTTGAGTGCAGAGAAAGTGGATAAAAAATTAGTGATTTCTCTGGGTGCCAAGGTGCTGGTACCCATGAGATATCACACTCTAAAGTAATGTGAAAGATACTTCATGTTTTTGTGGGCCTCTGTGCTCATCTCTTCAATGGATCCACTCATCCATATGTTGTCCTACCATGATCAGTTATGGGGCCCAAACAGTTTTCACATCAGGACTACGGAGGAAAAAAGAAATAAAAAAGAAAAGAAACAAAAAAAAATGAGTATGGTTAATAGTTTCTCTGAAACAGTACAATGTACACTAATGATATAAGATGTTAATAATAGGGTGATATTTGGGCAGAAATATAACCAAAGAAAACTGTGGACAGTAGTATACAGTAATATATTAATAATCTTCTTTCAATGGTAAAAAAGGAAATATGCTAAGTGAGAAGAAGTAGGCAGAAAGTACTATATGTTGTTTGACTCCACTTACACAAAATGTAAATATAAATAAATTATAGAGATGGAAATAGATTAGCAGTTATAAATGGCAGGAGAAGGTCAGAGAGATTGAGAGGTGACTACTAAGGGGTAGGTTTTTCCTTGGTTTTTGTTTTTGTTTTTTGGAGTAATGAAAATGCTCTAATACTGATTGCAGTGATGAATGCACAACTCTGTGATTATACCAAATGCTACTGATTGTGCACTTCCCTTGGACTGTATGGTTTATGAATATGTTTCAATAAAATTGATTTTAAAAAAGAAAAGAAAGAGTACTTGGTAAAATCATCAGTGCCACCTCTGAATCACTGTTTATAAAGAGGCTGAAGGCATGATCCACCGGCGTGAAGCCCACGTGACATTCTCTCTCTGACATACTCTTCTCGGATGGACATGGAAGGAGAATGAACGCTAAGTTCTCTATGGACATTACATGGGGGCATCTCTGAGCAGGGTGGATCAAAGGAAGGCTAGTAGCTTGGAATACTAGGAAAATCCAGCAGGTGACAAATGGCCCAGAAAAATGATAAAAGGATAGTGCCGGCTCCTTCGAGAATGTACTGTCAGAGGCAAAAAGACGTCTTGCCCACAGAAGGAAGTAGGTCCATAGTCACTCATAAGCAACTTATCCCCTGATATCTGTCTTTTACTGACGAGAGCACCCTTTTATGTATGGGCCATCTCACAGAGAGACTGACTATTCTCAAGGATATTAATCTCCAACAGGAAGGATTAAGATAAGATACCTGTCTAATATTTTAAACAGATCAGTCTAGCACAGGGCATTTTTCACCAACCACTCACCTTCCCCAGACCATGGCATAATAGTAAGAGCAGGTATGCTAAAGGAAGAAAGCAGAGAACTTTATAAATTGTTGTAAAATGTTGATTAAGACTAGCATGCTAAAAAACAAACAAACAAACAGAAAAAGACTAGCATGCTACTATCTTAGTACTTGTTGGACAAATCTATATCCCCAAGGATTGTAATTCAGGTAAAATGCATGAGTGCAACATAGTGGAAAGAATGATATGTAGTCTGGGTCAGCTAAGAAATTTCTAGTGCTGAAACCAAACCAGCAGTCACGGTCGTAAAGTAAGAATCCTGAGTAAAGCACAGCCAATTGCTAAACTGTCTTTTGGGAGGAGATGCGATAGCTTTTGGAATCCACAGTATTTTTCATGACTTTCAAGTTTCCAGGGATGTATTGCCCTTTATCTACAATGTTGACTATTTGGATTACATACCAACAACTAATTAGACTATCGACTAGTGAATTGTCAGTTGAAGTGTATGCAAATGACGTGTGGTAACACTGCTTCCAGTTAAAGCACTGGACTGAATTTACATTTTTACTAAGACTCCATTTGAAAACTCCATTACATTAAAAGAGAGAGCATTTTTAAAAGGCACAAATGCATAAAGACAAGGAGAATAGGGAGAAGATAATAGGAACCAAATTTTGTAATGTAGAAGGCAGATAGACAAATGGTTATCAATATAACAGAACTGAGAAAGCTGAAGTGGAAGGGAATAAGAAAATTTACCTTAAATATCTTCAGAAAACCTCAGCAATTGACAGCACCTAGTATCTTTTAAAGGGGAAGGTAGTGAGGCAAAAAAATTGGAAGAATGATGGAAAGATTTCTAAAAACATCCAGCACTGGCAAAGATGAGAGGCAAAGGAAACATTTATCTACTGCTATTCAGAGTACAGATTGTTTTGGAGAACAATATGGTAAAAACTGGCAGAGGGGAATATTGCGAATACCACATGACACTCCAGTTGCTCTTCTAGACATCCTTGTCTATTTCCCTTGTCTTGAACATGGGCTGAACTTATGGCTCATTTCTAATGAACGGAATACGGCAAAAGTGACGGGATGTCATTCTGAGACTACATGACTATGGCTTCTGTTTAGCTCGCCTTCTGTTTCTGTCACTGGCCTGTTCAGAAGAAGCCAGAGAGGTATGGAGGCACTCAGTCCAATAGCCTGTGAAGAACTGAATCCTGCCCACGGCCATATGAGTGAGCTTGGAAGTGGATCCTGCTAGAGCTGGGCTTTGAGATGACTGCAGCCCTGGCTCTCAATTTGATTGCAGCCCTGTGAGAGATTGTGAGTGAGAGGACCCAGCTATGCTTTGGGGATAATGTGTTATGCAACAACAGATCGCCAATACAAATTCACGCATCTGAATACCAGAAGTTAGTAGGAGGAGGTGTGGAGTAGCAATTTTTGTTATAGAAAAAATTAGATTCAACCCAACAATCTATCAATAAGAAAATGGATAAATAACTTGTGGCATTCCCTTGCACTGGAATACTGTACAATAGTGAAAAAAAGAATGAACTTGAGCTACGTATATTAATAATTCTCAAAAAATAATGTTGAGAGAATAAACTCGTATGTTTAACAACATGCAAAATACCATACATTGCTTAGTTGTTTACACATATAATGAAATTAAATAGAAAAGCAAGGGAGAGGTGATCCTGGAAGGACACACAAGGAATTTTACTGTGCCTCAAGGGTTCTCCCTTAAGTTTGGTTGTAACTGCACAGGTACATAGTATATTACTTTTGCATATTTCTAAATGCCTTAACTATTGCATAAGTAACTTAAAATTAGAGTGGTTAGACCCTAGATTCCCTCCCTCACTCCATGCAGTAGAATGACTGCCCCTTCCCAATGCTGGCAAAAGACTGAAAGTTTACCCTCTGGAGATGGTGAGCTAGAGAGAATTTGGACTGTGTAACAAAAAGCCTACTGGGGATAAGGATCCCATGAATAAAACAATTCTCCAAACTTTTTATTATGAACTACCACTTCCCCAGCTCCCAAACCAGGTGGGGTCCCAGAACAGTGCCAGTTGAGCCTTTACTCTCCAAGCAGAGCTACTCTAAGGGATCTGACCAGACAAAAGAAAAGATCTAGCAGCACTGTCATCTCAGTCTTCCCCCAGTGAAACACCCCAGCCAGACTGCCGCAAAGCCCACAGGCAGCCAGCCCCAGTCACATACACTGGCTTTGTATTAGTTCACCCTTAAATGTGAGCAGACAGTCAAGGATCACAACATATCTAAGCAAAAACTTTAATATAAATGACCTTAAGTAATTTATAAATAGTGACTCAGAGGAAACATAGATGCTACAGAGATAGCAAAACTCAACAATAATATGAAACAACCCAAAGCATATTACTTATTTCCTTAGAGAGAGAAGAAGATCATATTCATAAAAGAATAGAATTCCACAAGGAAGAAATACTAGGAAAACGAAAAAGAGGTTTTAGAAATTTAAAAGATAGCAGTGATGAAAAACTCAGTAAGTTAAATTTGAGAAAAATAACTCAGAAAATAGAGTTAAAAAGCTAAGAAATGGACAATAGTGAAAATGATGAGAGATATAACATCTGAATGACAGGAGTACCAAAAAGAGATAAAAAACTTTATTAAAATTTCCCAAAGCTCAAAACAGAAGCCTCCAGATAAAAGACTTGTAAGTGCCCAGTAAATTGGTTTAAAGAATACCCTCAACAAGTTACATCATTATGGTATTTCAGAATACAGTTACAAAAAGAAGATTCTATTTGGAGGGTGCAGGTTACATACAAAGAATTTGGAATCAGAACGACATTGGACTTCTTATTACAACACTGAGAACTGGGGAAAAATGGAGCAATACCTTCAAAATTCTGAGGGAAAATACCATCCAGAATTCCATAGCTATTCAAACTATCACCAAATGTTAGAATGGAACAAAATTTTTTTAGCATGTAAATTCTCCAAAAACTTACTACGTTCATCCTGTTTCTCAGGAATCTAATGAAGAAAGAGCTCAACAAAATAAAGAGAAAACAAAACAAAAAAAAAGTAACGGACATGCAATTGAGGCAACAGGAGATTCCACATAGAAGAAGACAAAGAGGTGACTCCAAATGATGGTTAAGGGAGCTCTTCAGATGACAGCTGAAGGGCAGGCCTAGTGAACCCCTAGGCAAGAGGGTTCTGCAAGTAATGTCTCCAAGAAGATGAAATTGATAGAATAACCAGTAGGTTTAAATATATGTACACGATGATGACAGATTTACGCTATGGAGGAGAGTTGGGGGTTAGTTGGAGATGGATACATAGAAAACTAATAAACAAAAAGATGAGACTATAAAGGAAAATCTAATTGTAGTGATCTACATGACATATTTATGAATAGTGCTTACATAGGCCTGTAAACAATGAATATTTATATAACCAAAATTATGATTTGGTCATACTGAGTAAATAATAGTAGGTACTTATGGGGATTTCAGGAAAAGAGTAGTAGGACATAATGAAAGCATGCTAAATCACCTTCTCTCAGAGTGGAAATTTAATAACTAATTGCATAAAGCTGAATAATCAAGAAGAAGCAGTTAAAGCATGTCACTGTGTGAATTTGGAGGTAAATACCAACAGAAACAGCCAAAAGAGTTATTATGAATTGTTTCCTTTTCAGAACAGGAATTAGGAATGGGAGTAGGCAAGAGACTGGTATTTTTCATATGGGTTGTTGATTGTTCAATGATGTAAAAGTGTAACTTTGATAAAAATTGAAAATAATAAAATACCATAGTAGTTCTCAAGAGACTTATAGCTCCTCTTGACTCAAAACTGACACAATATTGATTAGCACAAAATTAAGCGGTGGACAGATCATTTCTTGCCTTCCATTTTGAATACGACAGATAATACACAAACGAACTGGAATATTTCCTTCTAAGAGAAGTGGAGGAAACACACTCTGGGTTGCTGGATGTCTGTGTATGCTTGGTTAGAAGACATCCTCTGAATGCTTTAAAGCTCCGCGCACCATAAACCTCTAATCTTGGTGATTTGTATGAAGAGTCTATGACAAATGGCCAATTTCATACTGCAGTAAAGCTGAAAAAAGTTCCTAACTTATTTTCTGCAAGTTTTACAATTGACTTTTCAGATGCTTCACATAGTCTTTAGCTTCGCTTCATAGTTCTGGATACTTACATTTTGCAGTTCTTCTAACTTTCCCTTTCATGATTCAATCATCCCTACTGAGTAATCTTTCAAGAACTTCGTTTTTTGTGGTGTCACATTGGTAATGTGATGTTGCTAATTTTGCCCTCAAGTTCAAAAGGGATTTGTTTTCATTTCATAGCTGCTAACAAATATCATACAATGGGTTGCCTCAGCAACAGGAATTTATTGGCTCACGGTTTCAGAGGCTAAAGGCGTGCTTCCTCCTGGGACCCATATCTTCTGGCTGGCCAGCAATCTTTGGGATTCCATGGCTTTTCTGTTACATGGCAATGCACATGTGAGGAAATTTGTACACATTTGTAAGAGACAGCCAGGAAGAGAGTCAGTCATGTGACAGGGGCAGAGATTGCATGGCCAGCCAAATCCTTGATTTTGGACTTCTGGCTTCCCAAACTGTGAGATAATAAATTCTTATTGTTTAAGCCAACTAGTCTGTGGTACTTTGTTACAGTAGTCCTGGCAAACTAAGACAACAAGCATGGCAGTATAAAAAAAATGGATCAGGTTAAAGAGATAAAGTGGTAGAGAGGTGCTAGTGTATATTTTATTAATTCCTGAAATGAACTCGCTTCACTTCAGTTTCTCAAAATTGGTTAATGTAGACCCACTAGGATACAAAAGTAATAGGAAAAACTCTTCGTAGAAAAAAATTAGTGCTGTGGAATATCCAAAACCTGTGACTAGTAGAAAATCACCTTATAATTGGTAATCAGATAAAATATTTCTTTTATTTTGTAAATAAAATGGCTGAAGTTGAGTAGGCAAAATTTATGGAAATAATCATTCTAATACTACTTCCTTTTGGAGCTCTGTTAAGGAGTTATTTTGTTGGAAACAAAAAAGAGAGAGAAAACATAAAGCTACTTCATAACGAGAACTACCTTTCTAAATTACATGTTTAGAAATCAAGTCAGAACTACTGTTCACCAAAGCTCCTTGGGACTCTGTGGTGCTGTTCCTTTCCCTTTTGGTCAGACACAGGTTTCTGTCAGAGAAAGCAGATCCTGGCAGAGACCTGGACTCTGGGGAGTTTGGGCTCTAATCACAGTTGCCATCACTACCAGGCTAGACCCAACGATCACACAGCACCTTCATTGAACTTGGCGTCTCTAAGGTTTTGAGACAGATTCTGCAAAGCCCAGTGATGAGCAGGAGTATCTTTCAAACGCCATATTCTCAAAAAGGCGGTGGAAAGCCTGAAAAGTCAAAATCTCCACTTTGCATACGATGAGAATCTTGCGTGTTTTCAACATGATTTATTTTTTTGAGAGTCCCAAAGAATTCATAACCGGTCTCTGTGAAACTACACACTCATGCTCAAAAGAAATACCTGATTGAGAGCTGCTGAATTAAAAAATATAAATATGAAAGGGAGAAAGAAATGAAAGCCTTACTAGGTATAACAAGATGCAATTAGGAAGAAGTGGACAGGAGTAAAGTGTCAAATCAAGAAGAGGAGAATCTTCGTAGAAAGTCAGACTGGAGAAGAATTTTCCCCTAATTGAAACCATTTTATCAATTGTGGCCCCATTAAAAGGCACTGGATAAGAATCTCAAGCAATTCTCTCCAGACAGTAAAAGTATTTGGGGAGAAAACCTCAAGTGTGAGATACCTTAGATCTCCAATAACTTTGTATCTATTCCCTCTCCCACCCATCCGAAACAGAGAACTATCTAAGTAGAGAAAAATCTTAGGTAAAATATTAATAAAGACATCTTTAGAAAGTGTGCTGGTATTCCCCAAGTAAAATCAGTGCATTTAATAATACTTTGCAAACACAAAATGGTTGTTTTGAAGCAAGTCCCTTTTCTCCTCTTTCTAACTATATTAGATTGCTGTCCCTAAGCCCCACTTATATAAAAATTCAGGGGTAGGCCTTGCTTGGCTAAACAAAGATCAATTACATAATGAGCTCTTTCTAAGTCTAACTGCTAGGCTATACTAGCATTTTGTCCTCATGTGAATTGTGCCCATAGCCAGAATCCATGCCAAAGTAAAGGCATAAGGTTGTATTTCCTTTCTCTTTTCAGAAAGGCCATAGTGTTTACTGCAAACATCCAGCGTTTGAGTGTGTGTGGCTGTGTGAGCATGTCATGGCTCACTAATGAGATGGGACAGGACTCAGGCTTCATAATTTGGGCTCCTCTGGATCTACCCTCTCCCAGTGGACTGACAGAGACTTTCCGCAGTACTGTACTGAGTTGACAGATCCTCTTCCTTCTGCTGTGAGTCTGGCATATTTTTGGAACTCAGGCCAAGGACCCTATTCAAACTGTATATAAATAATATGGGAGAAGTGAGCTGAGGTTTATTGCTGGTTTTCCAAGGTAATTTAAGAGAATCTGGGCAAAGTCACTCTCAATTCTGTTTCATTAGTCAATTGAATTTAATTCAGGAGACAAGAAGAAGTAGCCAGTATTTCAGGAGGGTGTCATAGGGTCTTGCAGAGACAGAACATTTTCCTGTGGGCCATGCTTTCCCCAGGTCTTCCTAAGACATATCCACTGATCTTGCAACATCCTGGGAAACTCCCACTGCTGTTCTACTGCTACCCTTACCCAGTTTCTACCAACATCACACTAAAG
This sequence comes from Dasypus novemcinctus, assembly GCF_030445035.2. Lineage (NCBI taxonomy): Eukaryota > Metazoa > Chordata > Mammalia > Cingulata > Dasypodidae > Dasypus > Dasypus novemcinctus. Next base: position 25,198,760 of record NC_080686.1, on the reverse strand, counting down.
AGAAATGTCATCCTGTAAATCCACTTACTTAGGTTCTACCTCCCTTTTAAGAAAGGATAAACATCACTGTTAAGCTAATGCATAGCATGCACATAATAGATGTTTAGTAAATGTTCTACATGTTTGTGTCTTAAAAATAAATCCTTTTCCAGAAGAACTAGAGAAAGTAGCTGGGTCAAAATAACCCTCTCTTCTTCAGTTATGGGTCTGTCATTTCTGAGGCCATTATTTTCAGGAAGTTATTTTTAAGTGAATTTTAGTCCTAAAAATGCTATAAAACATTATGTCCCAAATGGCTCCACTTACAGTAATGCTCCAAAAATAAATAATTAAGGTAATTTTTTGGGTAATTTTTAGTGAATGTGCAAAAAAACTTAAAAGGATATATACATTTATACACATGCCATCCGCACACATAAATACACAACACATACATGCATATATACACACACATATATATAATAACAGCATCTATAGGTGTGTATTGTTATACATCGATGACTAAGACAGAATAGGTACTACAACCTATGCTACTAGTATTTTGGTAAGGAAAACAGTACATGAATTTAACTCTGTGCTCATCTGTTACTTTTGCCAATTTCGGATGCAAAGAGACATCACTTAGTGTTTAATTGAATAGTGGTAATACTCCATAAAGACATTCCAATTCCAAGTTTTATAAATCATGCTACTCATAAACAAAGCATACACACAAACACACAAATCAGTTTGAATTCCAATATACATCTGCAATGGGCAGAGTGTTATTTGTCTAGCTGCGTTTCACAAAAAGCAGCTTTTGAACCCTTCCTTAGGGACCATTCTGTGGTGCCTTCAGAAAATCTGAAAGACTGTAAAGACACAAAAAGGGGTGTTATTACATATCTGTTTGAAGAAAGAAGCATTTCTCAGCCAAGGAATGGCAGCCACATGGAGAAATAGAGGTATTCATTAGAATAGTGGCTCTCAAATTGTGGTCCTAGTGCAATAGACTCAACAAATGCAAACAATTCCTAATTCTGTTGGAAATACAAATACCTGGGACTCACCCAGATCTACAGAACAAAATCTCTGTGTTTTAGTGAGCCCTCCAGGTAATTCTGATGCACTTTCAAGTTTGAAAACCAGTGTGTTAGAATCTCAATGATCAATTCATCCTACCTTAGTTTGTGGGAGGATCAAAGGATACCTTTAATTATGATCAAAGTGACATCATTTTCAACCAACAAATGAAATGTGGGTTAGGAATGATTTCATGACTCAGCAACATCATCATTGCATGAGAAAAGTTAGAACATAGAGCTAGTCCTGAGGGTGAGGTCTTCTATTCATCAGAAGATCTATTTCTTGTCTGTTATTTCTTTCACCCAGGTCTTAGGTGTTCCATTCCACCTCACCTGCTTCTGTCGAATCTCCAAAGGAAGCAACTCAACTCTTCCCACATCATGGCGATTTTGGACTCAGAGCCAGGCTTCCTGTGCATGCTCATTGGAACGTACCTATTAGAACCAAGCCACTCAGGGGAACTCTCAACTCATCATCTTCATGTTTAACAAAGGGTGGTAGGTCCAAGGCAGGAAATTCACTAGGGTATAGAGAGAATTTGAGAAAACCCAATGGTGGGGAAAACACAGCCCACCCTTTTCATTTGCATGAAGTTGCTGGAAAATTGCAATCCCATGTGGACCCTGATTCTCCAGTGTGCAACTGGGCTCAGTTTCATTCTGCTGCTGCCTTTCTTTCAAGCCTCACAGCTTGCATGTTTGGATCACATCGCAAATAACTATTGTCACAATTTTACTTTACATAATTCCTTGGTGGAGAAATTCTATTTAGTCAGAGTTCTGAGAGTAAAGACTTTTTTAAAAAGGCATAATACTCATTTCTTCTGAATATAATGTGAGCCACCAAGTTATACTCAGGAACTTTTTCCTCTCTATTCAACTACTGATCAAGGATTCAAGGAAAAGAAGACTGATTTTTTGAAGTTTAAGCAGCCTTACTTTACTATCAACAAAGGGAAGAAACAGCAGAGGTTTTAAAGTAGAGAGAATTCTGCTTTCCACATCTAATTCATGTTCTCTAAAGGATGATTCTCCCGACCCAAACATCCTGAAATGCAAGGTTTGGAGGTAAGAGGCTGCCCAAGATGACATGTAAGGACCCCCAGGCTGTACATAGGGATTAAGCTTGCTTTACACCAAATGAGAAAGCAGGAGAATTCTTTTTTGGTAATGTCATTTGGAGTCCCAATCTAGGTCCTCTAACTTGTTCCATGGCAGTTGGCCCATGATAGATGATAATCTCCAGGAAAGCATTAACTGTGAATAGCATTAGTTATTAGTGGTTAGAATTTCATTCTTTACATTTTCCTCCTTAAGATAATCACACTTTAACAGAGTGCTTATTCAAAGTCATATTTTCAGTGGAGCTATTCCTGATCAAACTACAAGTGTGATGGCTTCTTTCCAAACGCCCTCTCTATTTCCTGTTCTCTTTTCCTCTATAGCTCTTATCACCATTCCAAAGTTATATATGTTATGTATATATTTAATTTATTTTCTGTCTCCCCCCATGAGAACTTCAGAGACTTTCATTGGCCCAATTGTTATATCCCAGTGCCTTGAAGAGTACCTGGCACATGGTGGACATTCAGTGGAGATTTGTTGGATGAATAAATAAAAGAATAGGAGGCAAATCTGCTGGATCCAAAATATTCACTCACTAATGCTAGAACAGAAAGAACTAAACCCAAAAATAATGTGAGACACAGAGTGGAATTTTTAATACATAGTCCTTCAATCAACTACCTAATCAACTCAAAAACCTCACCTAAAATGAGGAGGAGAATCTGGAAGCTCTTGGGGAGAGCTACCAGTCTTGTGCTGCATTAAAAACTTTCTTGTAGAGTGGTATCGCAAGCAGAGCCAGATCACAAAAATGATTACAATAACATTGCCTTCTAATCTGACTTGTATGCAGAAATATTTCCAATATGGTGTTAATTCCAGATATTGTCAAAATGCTGGCACAAATAAACACATTGCAAGACTGCGTACCATCACAAAACGAATGCAAAATGTTGAACCTGTCTGCCAGGGGCACTAATTCTTCAAGAGATTAGTTACCCAGCTCCATGAAAACATGGATAATTATAGCATCATGTTTATTATGCTTTAGCTAACAAAGCACACATTCATTGTAATGCAGTTTTTCTTCCCTTGGGGCTTCAGCACAAATATAGATGTTATATTTTGGACTGGATAGTGACATACCAAGCTTTGGCTTGGGAGATAGAGCAGGAGGTGCTTGGTGGAGCCAAATCAAAGCCTTGGCACATGAGCCCGGCTTTGTCTCTCTCAGCCAAGCCTTGGTATTGTTTCACCTGGTACCATGAGATACTCCTTGACCTTCAGATAAAGGCATGATCAATGTGATGATATTATACAGACTGGATGATCATCTTATTTATCATGGATACTACTGACAAACAATGGTTTAACAGGGCATCTGGCCAAACTATGCCTTTTCAAGAAAGAAATCTTCAAACTAGGAGATTTCAACCAAAGAACACATGCCAAGGCCTGTCAAAAGACCGCATCTGTTGGGGCTCTCAAGGCAATTCTCCATGACAATGAGATTCCCCAGACATGATGAGGTGTATTATGCTCCCAGTTCATTACCATCGTCTGGCAGGGAAGCAGGACCTATGGCGATGATCCAAGGCTTCACTTCCCCAGGAGGAAGCGTGATTTTGAGCAGCTGAGAGCTGGCATTCATGCCAGGAGGGTAGGTGGTGGTGGTGCTGCTAAACAGTACAGAGAGTCTGTTTTCCTCTTCATCTGTTCATCTTCAATCTGAACCTGGCCTCATCTGAGTGGCAAAAATAACCATCAGCCACTCATTCACTGTGACATCTCTGAGTCACTGCATCTTAGACCACATTGTGGGTGGATTTATTTCTTCATTTCTTTATTCCACACAGACATATAAGCCACCTACTCTGTGCCAGACAGTGGGCTGCAGATACAAAAGACATTGTGGTCTCTGCCCTTCAAGAGCCCAGTCTAGTTGAATGAATTTTCACGATGTATGGTGCAAGTGTCGCAATTGTGATAAAAAGACCCAGTGGGTTGGGAGCACAAAGAGGAAACAACACACCAACGTGGCAACAAGGAAGTGACCGAGGAATATATCAAAGAGGAATTGTTATATGTGTTTCCTGTATTATTTAAGAACATTCCATCATGATATAGGAAATAAGAGAAACAAACATAAACACATGAGAATAGAAGGAAATATCTTATGATACATGAGCAGACTTCATATGATTTTACTTATGGATAAGTAGATAGTACTGACATCTGAGACATGGTAGACAAAGATTTAGCAGAGCACGTGTATGCTGAACATGAAAGGAATGAAAAGAACAAGAGATTTCCAGTCAGCTCATATTCATGACAGTAAAGCTACCTGAGGCACCATCAGGTCTCAGGTCTCAGGTGAATTATAGCTGTGGGCAGGAGCCTTTGCCCCTTTTCCCTTCAAGAAGACACTTGTGTGCTTTGGGCTCAGACACATTTTGTCAAACCTCAGCTGTAGTCCTCACAACCACATCAGCAGCAGGAAAGGCTGATGGGACAGTGAGAGACAGATAAAAACATGACCCAAACCAGAATGCATGGAACATGGTCCCTTTTGTAAGTGGGTAGACTGTTCCTAGCTGGAGATGGGTTGAATTAGAGCGAAATCAGGAGATGCAGAGTAGAGAAAATGCTCGAAGACAACATTGTTCCCGTCTCCTTACATCTGAAGGGTATGTGCTTGCAGAAAAAAACAATTACTTTTCAATGGTGTTTCAGTAACTAGCCCTTCAGTCTTTCAGTAACTAGCCCCTGAACCAACAATAGCACAGCTCGGGAGTATCATTGTGCTCCATCCGAATTTACATGGGTCACCTGACAACGGCCAAAGACCTAATTTTAAAAAGTTGCCTGAGTCTGAGTTGTAATGGAATTCTGGTTCTCCAACCCATTGACCTGACATTGTGCAGGAAATAGATTTACTACAGCTGCTTGCTAAAGAGTTTGACACTGTAAGCTGGAGACGGTAAACGGCCTGGTGAGTGAATCAGATTCAGTCTCTCCTGCACTGAGGGGAAGGGACGCTCCTCAGGGTGCCTAATCATGCTCTCCCACCATCTTATTATTGATTGATTGATTATTAGCTTTCTACTATTTTTTTTTCATTTGTTTTCAATTATAAGATCTATGGTTTTATTGTGAGCTGCCCCAGTACTTCTTTTGTTTTTTTAAAGAAATTTTATTGAAACATGTTCACAAACCTTACACTCCATCTGAAGTGTACGTTCAATGGCTTTTGGAATAATCACAGAGTTCACAACTTCTTGAATGTGGTATTTAAGTACATTTAATAAAAAGCAAACCTATAGTCAACACATCGTGAGTACAATTAACAGCATGAAATTATAGAATTGACTGTGGCTAAAGGGGGAAAGTTTTGGTTGTATACATATTACTAAAATAAAATGAAAAGAAAGAAATGACAGGATTTCACAATGCAAGGAGTGAATCTACATGTAAACCATGGGTTATAGTACAATCAATTTTAACAAATGTACTCCGCTAATGCAAGGTGTTAATAAAACAAAGTGGGGGGGGGGTATGGAAACTGTCTTTTTTGCATGATTTTTATGTCAATCTATAACTTTTCTAATGAAAAAAATGTCTACTTTTTTTAAACAATTCTAATCAGTGGAATGTCAATAAAGCAGCACAGATAATCAAGTTAGAATGAAATTGGGCCTGGATGGTGCTGAAACCTATGGGGAAGCCTCTAGTACCACTATCAAAGATATTGTGGTAGTCTTACTCTTCACAGGAAGATATCAAGACCTCAGCTTGCTACCTCCGACCTTTAGTACTCATTCTTTATATGGTCATAACTCCATTTGCTGAGAGAATAGGAGAACACACTTTATCCACACAGTGAGAGGCAGACAGGAGCAAGATGTCAGTGAGATTGCCAAAAATAATTTAAAATTAAACTACAGAAGGCCACAGTAGGTTTAGGATAATTTTTTCCCCTTTTAAGTTAAAGAAATTTCAAGGTTATCTTCTAATAACCCTGCTGTAACTTGCATTCTGATTTGCTTCTTGAATAGCAGAGAAAAGGTTGAATTACGGGTAAAGGCCAGGAATTGCATTCAACTTAGGTATGCCCGTGGGAGTGTGTTTAATACGCATACCTCATCTGCTATGCATGTTAAAGAAGAACCAGGTTGAGGACTGCTGGTTTAGCAGAATGAAAATGGGCCTTGGTGTCAGACAGATGTGATTACAAATCCAGCTTTTGCCACTTTGACTTTGGTCAAGTGACTTAGCTTCTAAATACCTCTGTTTCCTTATGTGTAAAATTGGGAAAACGGTATCTACCGTTCAATGGGATGACATGATATAAAGTGAAGACACTCAATATATTATTTATATTGCACTCAATATATTCCTCTCCCTCCCCCAAGTATTCTGTGAGGAAACATTTGGTTCCAAGTAATTATAAAACCATTGCAAACTTGCTTGGACAGCACAGAATATATTGGCCCCTAACCAAAGGCCAGGCTTCAGGGCAGTTGGGATTTAGCAGGAAAGAGAGGTCGGCATGGAGTAGAGGTCATCCCTCTACTCTGCTTTCAACAGAGGCTAACAGCTCTCTGGTGACAAGATGGCCACCTATAGCTCTCAGGGCTGTGAACTTCTAAGAGAGAGAGGGAGATCATTAGGTCAATCCCAAACAATATGGATGCTGCACAAAGGGAGGGAGAGGAGTGGAATAGATGCTGGGAAGGCAATGTCAAAGTCCCCCATAAAGGATATGGTGACATGACACTCTATAGTGACATGCCAAGCTTTAGCTTGGGAGATAAAGCAGGAGGTACTTGGTGGAGCCAGATCAAAGTCTTGGCACATGAGCCTGACTTTGTCTCTCACAACCAAGCCTTGATAATGTTATCTGTTCAATAAATTATTAACAAAAAGCTCACATTATACATATGACTATAAATATATAAAGATTTTATTCTAAGGAGACAGAAGAGAAAGCAGGGATTAGATCCCACATCTCTAAAATAGCCCCATTGCCTCCTAATACAGGCGTTCTTAACCAGGGGTTCACAGAGCCCAAAGATTTTAGGAGGTCCATGGGCTTGAATTGAAAATAATCAGCTAAGTAACTATCTTCCCCAACCTCTAACTGAAATCTAGCATTTCCTTCACTTATGAATGTATGCAGTAAATGACATAATATTCATTTCATGTCACATGACAGTTGCGTATCTTGAAAAATTGCTTACACTCATCAATACTTTGAAATTATGGTAGTTGTTTAGATCAGGCACTAGTTGAATGTAATAAAGCTATCTGCTGTTACATTCTGAGAAGGGGTCTGTGGTTTTCATCTGACAAAAGGGCCCATGGAATAAAAAAGTTTAAAAGCCCCTTTCCTAATAGGAAGTGTAGAATCAACCACACTGTTTATCTTCTCTTTAGAATTCATCCAGGTATCATAAAAGTCAATTATAATATCTAAGAAGGAACTATATATATTTTTCCTCACCCCTTTATCGTGTATTAGAAATTGGTTTTAATTTTTCCAATTTTTGCTAAGCAACCAATTTCATCTTGATATTATCAAGTCACAAATTAGAGATAGCAAGAATTCTGAGGATTCATTATACTCTTGACATTTCTGAAACAGTTTTATACAAAAAGAATGAACACTTCTGATTAATGTTTATGATTGGTTCCTGATTGGATCAGACAGAAACACATTCTAATAAATTCTCTAAAATGCTAGTTCTAACCTGTCTATCTCCTTTATTAAAGAGCAAATATTCTTTACATCTGAAATATAGAAGACTGAGGGTCAGTGAATTAACACCCAAATGTACAATAAATGTTCTCCTAATTTTATAGAAACCATGGATCCTAGAATTTCTGAAACAGTCACACATTCAAAACTCTTACTTTGCTATTTGAAAGGGATGCTCTATCCCAATTATTATTTTGTAAATGCATGATTCCTGACATTACCAGAAATTATTACTGAGGGAGAAAATTTGTTTAGGCTGGGATTTCAGATAACAGTGAGTTAATATAGGTTAGCCCTTTGAGTCAGGGAGCTTTCTTTTTACTTTTAACAAGGCAAGAAACAGTGAGCCCACAGCAATGTGTAATAATGTCTGAAGGCTCCATTTGTCTAGCTTCAAATCAGGATCCAGTCACTCAAGGGAAATGCTGACTCACGTTGGCTGAAACTGAGGCAGGACTGGAGGCCAGTTGCCTGGGAATAGCAGGCAGCCAGCCACGAGCTACTCGCTCTCTGCTTGCCCAAAATGGGATTCCAATCTGGGGTCCAGAGAGAACAAGGTTTGCTTTTCAGAGAAACCAGTGTGAGATATATGGAAAAGCTAGATGCAGCAAGGAGGGTGGAGGGAAAACTAGGAGCAGCTCTTTCCTCGGCAGGAATCCCGAGGCTGCTTCGTTTAGGGTGGACATGCTGGTGGACAGGGTAGCTGGTGGGTAGAGACGGCAGGTTGACTTCAGAGACATTTGTTGTCATTACTGTTGCTGAGCTACGGTTACTATGGGCAAAGCTTAAACCAAGTGGGTGGAAAGACATATGGAGTAGGAATCAGGGGTGGGGCCCTACAGCCCCAGGAAGGGCTGAAAACTCTCTGAGCCTTTCAACCTCACTTTTGAAATGAAGTCCACTTCAGAGCTAACGTTCCCTGATCTTATATATGATTTCATGTTTATATAGGATCACGGGATTATTGCTTTCCCCCTGAAGGAAGGCTTTGAGATGTCATTCAATACTTACATAAACACTCCTATGTGGTGATCTTGGAAAAGATCTGGCTTCTGGGAATCATGTGCCAAAAACAAATATAACAAAGAAATCATCAAACTATTGAGAGACATCAGTCTAGGTCATCAAAGTATTAATCATTTTTGCTGTTGTTGTTGCTGTTACATAACCCCATGGTTCCTCAAATTCCCTACCTATACTGTGTAGATAATTTGAGACTTGTTTTTCATAGACCTCTTCATGAATTCCATAAGTTAAAATTTCTATGCATTAAGTAAATATCTTGCTATGCATAAAACACATAGCAAAATGTATTATTGTGAGTTTGAAGTATTTAATGGCTATGAATTCAGGCCAGTTATTTATCTAACAGAAAATGTATCCAGTTTTGATCACCTCATACCCAATATCACAAAAAAAGCACAAAGATGTGCCCAGCACAAAGCTATCCAAAATCAGAAAACCCAGATTCATTAAATTTGGCTTTGTATTCCAAAATAATATTCAGTCTGAAAATATGTTAGTCAACATTACAAATCTCTTCCCATTGGTTCTCTTTGTTTTGAAGATATAATTAGGTGGACCCACTACTTAAAATATTGCCCAGTAAGTGAACATATGTATGATTTTCAGGGAGTGATCCAGTGCAACCTCTCCTTCCAGATAGAAATTCATGCCAAAGTTTTCTTGACAGGCAGCTTCTTGCTATGGTGGGTTATGTGCTATAGGGGGGCCTATTCTACTTTTGGAAGGCTCTAAGTTAGAAGGTACTTATGTACATGGAGATGATCTCTGATTTTCCAATAAATCCACATATTTTCCCTCACTTGGCCCTTGGTGGTAATCCTTCAAATATTTGTACATGTAGAGCGTGCTGTACATTGTACTGTTATTATAATTTTTGTGCTTAATAGTGCTACCTTTTTCATTCACTTCACCTCTCTCATTCCATAATTCCCAGGCATTTTATCCTGCAGGCTGCTCCCTCAAATCCATTTAAATCATCAAAGCTACTCATAAGATGTGTTTGCCACAGACTTCCAGATGGGGTCTGAGCCCCTCAACCAGGTGATGGCCTATGCATCTGAGAGCTAAACTGGGGTATGTTATGTTTCTAAAAGTCACTTTGCAGGCAATGGATGTGGCTCAAGCATTTGGGCACTACCTACCACATGGAAGGTCCTGGTTCAGTTCCTGGTGCCTCCTAAAGAAGATGAGCAAGACAGTGAGTTGACATGATGGGCTGGCACAGAGAGCTGATGCAATGAGATGACCCAATGAAGAGGCACAACAAGGAAACACAATGAGAGATACAACAAGCAGGGAATGGAGGTGGCTCAGGTCTTTGTGCACCTCCCTCCCACATGGGAGGTCCCAGGTTCAGTTCCTGGTGCCTCCTAAAAAGAAGATGATCAGACAGTGAGTGCAAACAATAGGGGTGGGGGGCTGAGTGGGAGAAATAAATAAATAAAATATAAAATCAATCTTAAAAAAAAGTCACATTGCAATTTGTTATCTGTTAAAAATCCCCAGATGCTTGCTTCTTATTCAAAACTTTATGATGAAACCCATACATTTCATGATTATAGATAGCCAGCATGCCCTCACCCTGCATCAAAGTTAGAGTCCTAGGTTATCTTTGAAACCATATAGAAGATCATATAATTTTGATTTTATCATATAACTCAGATTTTTGAAATATTAGATAGAAAAATGACAGCAACAATTTTATAAACACCTGTAAAGGTTTTAATGTAGATATTTTGATGGCTTTCTAAGCTTTATCTAGTTGAATTAAACCTTCATGAGGACACCTGATAAGATCCAAATATGAATACTTGGGAAAAAGTTATTAATATCTAAATCACCTCATTCATTTCTTTAATTTTTCACTTTAATCATGAATTCTTTTAAATATAAATAAATGTACCCACTACTATATTTGTATTGGAATTCCTTTTGGTTTTTAGGCAAAGAGCATTGTGGATTCAGCTCAAGTCCCATTACAGTCCCTCCCCTGCTTACCCTCCCCATAAATAAACAACATGAAGTTGGTGCCTATTACCACCATGTGTATTTTCATATTCTTACTATGTATATAGGTGCATGTATGTAAACAATATATGATGCATTTTCTGTGTTGAAAGCATTAATATAAATGGTATCATGCCATATGTATCCTTTAAAAATTTTCCTTCTTTATTCACTATTATGGTTCCAGTTTTATTCATGTTGATACATACAGATCTAGAGTTTTCATTTTAACACTTCTATGGTACATCTCTGAATAAATTACCAGTTTAATTAGCAAACTTCCTATAGAGGGGTCAATCAAGTGCATGTAACCAATGTTGCAATGAATAACCTTGTACATGTCTCCTTGGCACATGTGTTAGAAATGGAATCATGGAGTCCTGGTATAACCACGTGAATTCAACTTTACTAGGTTTTACCAAATTGGTGTCCAAGTGTTTATATCAGTCTACATTCTCATTGTGAACACCTGAGATGCTATTCTAAATGTTGTCAAGTTGTAAATGTTCTTGCTTCCTTTATGGAAATTTCAGTGTCATTGCAGCAGGAACATACTGAATGGGCCAACTTCATAATCATCAGGGAATTTTATGTATCATATCTTATGATAACTACTGAATACTCACAGAGAAGTGAAAATTACGTGTATAGAATAAATGAATTCTTTCTTATAAGTATCCAATTTTTCATGTTAAAGAATCTTTCCTATGGGAAAGATTCCTTGGGGGGTCTGTGGAAAAGTTGTGCTTCTTGATATGTGCTTTATTTCATCCTACATACTCTGTAAGTTTTATAACTGCCAGTGTTTTTCTCTTTTTGTGGACCATTGGAAGATTTGACCACACAGCTAAAGGTGTGTCCCACCTTTAGTGACAGTGCAAAATACACCAACGTAATAAATTTGTGCTTAGCACTATTTCCTATTCCTACACGTATCCTCTCTCCAATCAAATTTAACAATTAATTTATTTTATCTAGTGGCTTCTTTGGATTTTTATGAGCTGCCTCAAATCCCTTTGGATGTGTAAAAATAAATGAGTGATTAAATAAAAAAGAAAACAAAAGAGTGAATAAATAAATCACCAGCCGTGGCAACAATCAGAAGCTGCAGTCCTGTCTTTGAAATTTAAACTGTGTTCTAGACCTTTCCAATTGAATGACTTACAAGTAACTCAAACTAAAATAAAACCCATTATCATCCTCACAAAAAGTACCCTGCTCTCACATCATGGTTAACTATGTTTTATAGCTTATTTTTTAATGACGGAAGTAATTATGCATATTATTAATGGTGGGAAGGCAATAAGGGAGTTTCCACCCCTGTAAACTCCATTAGCCCCTTCACAACTCACCAATAAAAATATTGTAAATTAATGTAGAACTTTTATATTTCAAGTGTGAAAACCAGTGTTTAAAAAACCTATTTTTATTGATCCTAATATACACTACATCCTAACAGTATTCTTGTTGAACAAACCCAGCTCTCAAGTATATCTCCCAGTCCTTTTAACCAGATTGTTCTCTTAGCTTTTTCTCTATAAAAATTAAACGGCTGTCACCACTTACTTATGAAAAAAAAATTGGACAAAAAGAAGTGAAAGGAAAAATCCATAATTTTATCATCATTTTAAAATAAAATCCTCATTCTAACGTCTGTCAGACATTCACTTGGTTCAGTTTTCACATGTCTTTAAGTCTAGATATGATGTTCAAAGCTGGCAGACAAAATGAGATGGGAACAACCCTTATTTTAAGAAGCTTAAGCAACCTCAGGATCATCTCTGACTTTCACCCCTCACTCTATATTTAGCCACCAAATGTAATTGATTCATCTTTTCCATTGTCTTGCACCTTCATCTTTGATTTTTTGTACAACCTCTACTGCTCGCCAGTCTCTAATTGAGCTCTTCCCCACCTGTCTTTCTAACTGTACCCTCCTATACTGCCTTCTGTCCTGCTCTCTGTCCACTGCTGCCCAACTCACCGTCCCCACATACCTCTTAGCCTTCCTGTCTCCCGCTTTAGATATCTCCACCGCACCCTCTGATCCCTAAGGCTGCCTGCACCCTTCTATCAACACCTATTCAATGCCCTTTATCCTCTGTACAGCAGCCTCTTCCCCATCTTGCTTTCCATTTCAAGGCAGGATGCAATTTCTGCTTCAAAGAGAAAGTACAAGCCATAAACAGCTCAGCTTCCTACAGTCCCCTGACCCTACTTTCTACATTTCTACATCTCTACCCATCGTTCATTCCTTCTTCCCATCTCAGAGTAACATATGCTCATACATTCTTCTTGAGTGCCAAATCAGATAAGATGTGCTTTGGCAAAGTCTACTTCTGCATCCCAGGGCAAATAGGAGGAAGAACATTGTTCGATTGTCATTTGAGAAACAGCAAGCTGGTAATTACAGTTTGACTTATTTTTTTTTTTCTCTCTCCCCTCCTCCCCCTCCCCCAACCCCCCATTTGTCTGTTCTCTGTTTCTGTTTTGCTGCGTGTTCTTCTTTGTCTGCTTCTGTTGTTGTCAGCGGCATGGGAATCTGTGTTTCTTTTGGTTGCATCATCTTGTTGTGTCAGCTCTCCGTGTGTGCGGCACCATTCCTGGACAGGCTGCACTCTCTTTCGTGCTGGGCGGCTCTCCTTATGGGGTCCATTCCCTGCGCATGGGGCCCCCTACATCCCCTGTGTGGCACGGCACTCCTTGCATGCATCAGCACTGTGCATGGGCCAGCTCCACACGGGTCAAGGAGGCCTGGGGTTTGAACTGCAGACTTCCCATGTGGTAGAAGGACACCCTAACCACTGGGCCAAGTCTGCATCCCTACAGTTTGATTTTTAAGAGGTTAGAGAGTAACTCTGATCGACATCCAATATGCAGTGAGTTCCCTGGGCCACCGAGAGATCCTCTTGGAGGGGTGGACTCCTCATTTATATATAGCACAAATAGCACTCGAATATGGCACCCTCTTTGTTAACCTCATTTTTTGCATTTGTGGGGTGATGACATATCCATGCCTTGTGACATGTCTTTAATTACTAATAGACATTAAAGTGCTAAAGTTTGTGAATATTTAATTTTTTATAGCAGAGCAAACACAAACATGTATTCCTGACAATGCATTGCAAAGTATGTTGTGCAGAGACACACCAAATCCTGGGGCTGTACACACATAGCAGGATCCTACTCACCATGTGAAAATCATCTTCCAGGAGCAATCAATGAAGAAAACATTAAGAGATGACCAAGCTTAAACAGAGGGATTTATTTAAAGAGTCTTGAAATCACTCATTCAGATCAAGGTGAATGATGAAGTGAATTCATTAATTTTTTTTTAGGAGGTACCAGGTTTGAACTCAGGACCTTGTACACGAGAAGCAGGTGCCCAAACACTGTGGTATATCCCCTTCCCTGTAATTAGTTTTTTAAAAAAAGATTTATTTATTTATTTATTTCTCTTCCTCCCCGCCCCCAACTGTTGTCTGTTCTTTGTGTCTATTTTGCTGCGTCTTCTTTGTCTGCTTCTGTTGTTGTCAGCAGCACAGGATCTGTGTTTCTTTTTGTTGCGTCATCTTGTTGTGTCAGCTCTCCATGTGTGCGGTGCCATTCCTGGGCAGGCTGCACTTTCTTTTGCGCTGGGCGGCTCTCCTTACGGGGCGCACTCCTTGGGTGTGGGGCTCCCCTCGCGGGTACACTCCTGCGTGGCATGGCACTCCTTGTGCGCATCAGCACTGCACGTGGGCCAGCTCCACACAGGTCAAGAAGGCCCGGGGTTTGAACCGTGGACCTCCCATGTGGTAGACAGACGCCCTAACCAACTGGGCCAAGTCCGCCGCCTGTAATTAATTTTTAATAGAGAAAATATGGGCTGGGAAAAGAAACGAAAAATGATTTTCAATTATTTATATGATCAAATACAGGAGGACTTCTTCCATAGAAACTTTGAATGTAAACCCCTCGAATTAGTGCCAGAACCTATCCCAGTCCAAAGCAGAGGTAAAAGGCAAACAGAAGAGATGCTTGCCCCAAGGAACACCTCGGCTGCTTTTCCAGGGGCAAGAACATATTCTCCTGTGATCCCTTCCTCGGGTTCCCACACTGCCTCTTTTTCTACTGCCTTTTCCTCCTCCTCCTGCTCCTTCTACTCAATATTTGTTTCTTTTGAAATGTCAAGTTTTGAAAAGGTTACAATTCACTCTTAAGCATGCTTCCCTGAGTAAGCATTTGAAAAAATGCAATCAGTTCTCATTAGGAGGCTCTGTGGTAGGATTCTTGGTACACAGCTCCCCGTTAAAGCTAATCTGAGTGTAGCTGATGGCTCACAGCAGGAATTATAAAGCTGTTGCTAATTGAAGAAATTCATATGGAATTATTTACCCTTTTCAGGCCCTTCTCTTCCCTCACTCCGAGTAAGTCTGCGAAGGATGAGTCCACAGAGCAATAATTAGTTACATGTGGGCTCTTTCCCATAGACTCTTCAGTCAAAGTTAATCCTGATACGTGATTAATACGTCTTTAATATGACCATATACATCACTGAACTAGTGTAGCTATCAAACCTGAGTACCTGGAGAATTCTCTGGAGGCCTGTATTCATTTACAAAATGTCAAGAGGTTCTCGGCAGTGAACACAGAGTAACCAAGCACCCCCGGGGATGGACAGAGTGCTCTTAAGAATACAAAATTGAAATAGCAGAGCTATTCAGTTAAAAACCTTTGCAAAGAAAGCAAAACAAACTTGAAAGGTTCTGGAGAGCTACCTTAGAAGAATGGGGTGTGCTGGGAGGTTTCACATCACTGAAGAATGCCACGAGGGTTAATTGATGTCAGTAGTGCAAGGCTGAGGGAAACACTCACTGTGGATTGAAGGTGAATCATTTGTTCTATCCCAGGCTATTTTCTGAATGACCCACGCTGATTCCCATCACTAGAAAGAATTAGTTATCACTGCCAACGTGTACCTTCAGGGTATGCTCATTTTTCAATTCACTGCCATTTGGTTGAATTATTCCCTGAGTGAACCAAACACTAATTCATAATTAGATGAAATGACAGCATAAATCTCTCTGGTGCAAAAACATTGCAGATGACATTGTGAATCTTTAGACAAATCAGAGATATAGCTTGTTTGCTATTATTAAAGCTAATTGGATCTTAGGTGGCTTAAAATCTTTCTATGATCAAGGTATGTTAGGTTTTTTAAATGGACTTATGCTAGTGAACTTAATTCTTCTTTTATTGATCTTTCCTTGCTTTTCAGATACATGTACAAACACTGTTCTAGAAGAGAGGATGTATCAATGTTGTTGATATAAAAAAATCTTATCTTCAACTCTGTTGTAGAGATTATATGAAAGTAACTATTGCTACTTTTAAACTGGATAGTCATCTTGATGACTGTCTTAATTTGTGGGGCTTGCCGTGACAAATACATGATGGTTTTGAGGCTAGGAGAAATCCAAAATTGAGGCACCAGCAAGGCAATGATTTCTTCCCCAAGTCTGCACACTCTGGTGCTGGCTGCTGATAATCCTTGGGGTTTCTTGGCTTGTAGCTCTGCTTTGCCTCACGATGCTGTTCTCTCCTCTCTTCTGGGTTACGTGGACTTCTGGCTTCAGGCTCCTCCCCATGGCTTTCTCTGACTCCAACTTGCAGTTTCTTCTCTTTTGAAGGCTGCCAGCAATCCAAATTAAGGCCAACCCTACTTCAGCTGACTAGACCTTAACTAAAAATTAATAACCCAAGAGGTCCTGTTTACAATGCGCTCACACACCCACAGGAATATAGATTCAGATCAAGAACATGTCTAGCACCCAGGACGACTAACAAGGAGATGATGATGGACAAGACCCATCCCAAGGAACAGACAGTGTCTGCAACCACAAGCAAGATAGCCCCATCCATAAGCCCCATGGGATCTAAGTCCCCTTTCAATTAGGAGCAGAGGGGGCATCACACTCCCAAATCCTCAAGGTTGGGGAATGAACAATGGACTACAGTAGACTCATTATTATTCTATTATAGACTTACTATTATTCTATCAAAGGAAGAACTCTTGTCATTGCTGTAAAGGCAGGGGCCACCAGAGGTTTTGAGGGATTGGGGGAGGGAAGAATAGGTACAATATGGGGACATTTTGGGAAGACTGGAATTATCCTGCATGACCTTACAGTGATGGCTCTTATAGAGTTTGTCATAATCTACAAAAGTGTGTGGGACAGAGTGTAAACTATAATGTAAACTAGAGTCCATGGTTAAGCTTCAATATGTGTTCATCAGTTGTAACACATGTACCACATTAATGAAAGATGTTAATGTGGGAAAGTATGAGAGGGAGAGGCAGTAGGGTATATAGGAATCCCCTGTATTTTTTATGTGACATTTATCTAAGCTAAAGCTTCTTTAAAAATGAAAAAAAAAAAAAAAAAGAAGAAAAAAAGAACATATCTAAATTGAAGCATGCCATTCAATTTACCTTACGGTTGGAATTCCTGGTGGCTCTGCTAATATTCGGTGAACTATAAAATAATCATGCCGGACGACTCAGCTGTATTTCCAATTCATCTTCCTGTCAGTGAGGCCTGGTGATGTCCTGGCCTCCAGGTCAGTGCTGTTGCATCACAGCCAGAACTCACGGCTTCTTAGGCTTGCACCACAGTTCATGCTCCCAAGCAGAGCTGACCGTACAGGGAAGCAGGAAGCGAACTTGCCGTTGGTACATTGTCCCCTTCTTCTCTTCCCATATCCTGAGTTCTGGTGCCTTTGTGATCAAGGTAATTCCAGAGCCCGCCACCTTGGGATCTCTGGGGACCCACACGTCCCATGTTACCTGCCTCTTTAGTGCTGACCTTCCCATTTCCTTTTCTCTACCTGAGGAAAATATCTCCCAGTCCTCAACATTTTGATTTCTGGCAGACAACACTGAACCTTAGTAGGCCATTTAATTCCTCTCTCTTATGTGGTTGCCAAGCCGGACCCTTCCCACGGAACCACCCTAACACTTTGTAACCATTTAGGGAAGTCGTTGAAGACTGCTGCGAACACTGACAAATGTGGCCACTGTGCGGGTCAGGGAAGCCAGCGGTTTTGGTCCATGGGCTAGCTTCCCTACCCGATCTTCACCACACACAGTAGTGAAACGGATGCATGCTTCATGTGTGCAGATGAGGACCGCCCACCTCAGAACGAATCCTAGACCGCTCCTTCTCAGGCTCTCTGCTTCCTACCCACGCTCACCCCCCAAGAGACTGTCATAGCCTCGACGGTCATCGCCACCCCTGCTTCTTAACATCTAACATGGTCCAGGGAATCCATGCCAATCAATTCTCAATCAAACATTACGAACTCTAGGCCCCCTGGTCCAGAAAGGGACTCCTCCCTCCAAGGCAGAACTTTCCCACTTTCAGAGTTCAGCACCTGCTCAATCATCAGCACATTCTCATGCAAGAAAAGAAGAGTCAGAAAGTTCTATAGCATTAGTCACGAAATCACAAAGATTAATTGTTCTTCCAAAAATAGCACCTAAAAACAGCTGGCAATGGGCCTCTCTACCCACAGGTTCTCCTAGAGTCATTGAATCGGGGCAGAAAGAGACGTTGGGAGAACGCTGACTCAATCCCCCTCCCCCTTCAGGAAGACCTGTAACTAAATCATCCCAGACAGATGCACATTTGCCCTCATTTTAACAAGCTCCAGAGACAGAGCTCTCATGACTTCCTAGTTTGAATAGAGAGAAATCTTTTCTTACTGTTAAACATTTCCCCCCATTAAATCCAAACGGTATTCATCTGCATCTGGCTGATGTTTAAGACGGAGAATTGCAGCACTAATAATTCCTGTATCGCACACTCTTCTCTGCACAAATAAAATGTCAGCCCCTTCCTTGTGGATAATATTTTTCCCAAACTTTTAAAATATTAAAACCCTTTTTGTGATCCTTCACTTGTCTCTCTCGAAGTTATCTATATTTCTCTTTAGCTGTAACGCCCAGAGCGCTATACCATTTTGAAAATTGAATAAAAGAAAAGATTTTTGGGCTATCTAAAATGGTAACCACTAACCGCACGTAGCTATAGTGCACTTACAAAGTGGTCTGTGTGAAGAGGAAACTGAATTTTTAACTTTGTTCACTGTTAATTTAAATTTGGATTAAATTGGCTGTCCATTCAGCTTTAGGCAGACCTTGAAAATGCGTGAAACAACTTGGGTTTGTGAATTTACTTCTTCAGTAATAAATTTTATGACTTGTAAATACTGATCAAATATTCCTGATGGAAATTTAGGGCCTGGTTTGAGGTGTGTCATAAGACTAAGATGCACAGTGGGTTTTAAAGACATGCTACAATGAAAGGAATTTAAATGTATGATAAATATTTTTATGTTGATTACATATAAAATTGATAATGTTGTTTATACTGGGTTAAACAAAATTTATTATTAAAACTACTTCTATCTTTTTTTTCCCTTTTTTTAAGGAGGCTAATCACAATCCTGAAATGAATCCCTTAGCCAAAAATTCTCTCTCTCATTTTTCCCTTCAAAAGCAAAATAAATCTGACAGTGCATTAAAAAGTTGAGAGAGGAAAGGAAGTCAGAACAGCAGGATTTTCAATGGTGTGCCACAGGGCTGTGATTAGAAGTAGCCAAGGAATAGGATTTAAAGCTGTCTAGAAACTCTCAGCCATTCAGCTCATCACAAATCTAAGGCAGGGGGACCACGTCTAATGCACAAAAACTAATTTTAAGGTTTTTCTTTATTTTTTTTTTGATTAAAAAATATGGAATTTTGCATATAATAGGTGTGAAAGGGCATCTACAAGAAAAAAAGAAAAGAAAAATGCTGGAAAAAGGAACTTTGCTGCCAGGGTATGGCTTACAAGTTGTATCCAAAGGCCAAATCCATAGAGATAAGAGTTCTGGCAAGTAAAAAAGTTTAGAAAGATTTTTGAATGCAGCTGGCTATGTGAACATTAACAGCATTATTATAATTTGAAAAGAAATGTTTTTAAGTGGTAACTCATGGATTATGGATGAGGAAGTATTCATCATCAGTCTCCGTCTTGTCCAGGAGGACAGCTGATCATGCAGAGATGCCCATTGGATGTTGATTATCTACTTTAAAAGCCATGCTTTATTTCCTCTTCAAAGCCACTTCCAGTGTTTATATTTTTATCTTTTAAATTTTATTCTAGCAATATATGCATCCAAAATTTTCCTCTTTTAACCCCATTCACCTGTCCAATACAGTGCTATTGATTACACCTACATTAATGTGTTGCTATCACCACAATCCATTTCTATTTGGCCTAAATAGAAATTCTGTACAAATTAAGCATCAACTTCCCCATTCTCTAACCCTACTCTATCTCCTGGTAACCTTGATTCTAACTCTATGAGATTCTTTATTATAATTAGTTTGTAACTGTGAAATCATACAATATTTGACCTTTTGTGTCTGTGGCTTATTTTGCTCAACACAATGTCCTTAAGGTTCATCCTTGTTGTCACAGGCATCAGGATTTCATTTCTTTTTACAGCTGAATAATGTTCTAGTGTATGCATATACCATATTTTGTTTACCCATTCATCTGTTGATGGACACTTGGGTTGCTTCCATTTTTTTGGCAATTTTAAAATATTGCTGCTATAAAAAATCAGTGTGCAAATACTGGTTCAAGTTCTTGCTTTCAGTTCCCCTGGGTATATACCTAGCAGCAGGATTGCTGGGTCATATGGTAATTCTATACTTAACTTCCTGAGAAACTGCCAAACTGTCTTCCACAGTGGATGTACCATTTCACATTGCCACCAACAAAAAATGATTGTTCCTATTTCTCCACATCCTCTCCAACACTTGTAATTTTCTGGATTTTTGTGTTTTTTTTTTTAAATAATGACTATAGTAGATGTGAAATTATATCTCATTGTGATTCTGATTTGCATTTCCCATGTAGCTACTGATGTTAAGCATCTTTTCATATGCATTTTAGCTAAATATATTTCCTCTTTGGAAAATGTCTAGTCCAGTTTTTGCTCATTCTTTAATTGGGTTGTTTATCTTTTTATTTTGAGTTGTAGGGTTTCTTTATATATTCTGGATATTAAACCCCTATGGGATTTGTGGTTTCCTTTAATAACACCAAAATAATGTGCTACATGTGCACCACCTGTGATTGTAGGCATTAATATTGTATATGTTCTCACAGATTTTGACCTTCTCAGAAAATAAAATGTGACTGGTAGTGTTTCCTTGATGTGGCAGTGTTGCCTTGAAGTGACGTTTATTTAGCACAGCACCATTTTAAGGGTCAGGAAAGTGAGCACACAGGTAAGTGATGCTAAGTATAGAGAGTATCAAGGTAGGACACAGGAGGATTACAGTAAAAAACATGAGATTTCTACTTCTAGATCTTTGAATTGTCATGAGAATCTTAGTAAGTCAACTTCCCCTCCATATTTTCCTAGACTTTTAAACACTAGCTTTTTATTTTTTTACTTCATTTATAATGTGCTAATACTTCCAGGAATTTAACCAAGACACTATTGGAATTTTCTTGGCGGCAGGGACTGTGTCTCCAACTTACTTGTGTGTGTCTTAAACCTTCCTGGCCACATAATCTAGTATAAAGATCTCCATGAAAATATGTCCACATCATACATTGTGAAAAGCTTTTAAATATTTGAGTGATAAAATACCTTCATGGGAGAACTGACAAAGCCAGGACCCAGGCATTAACATAATTTCTAAGTACCATTACCAGTTCACAGCGACACTGCAGCTAGAGTCCAAGTCACTAGATTTGCTTCCTGTCAACAGCTGAGACTAGGTGGATGTTTGTGATCAAAATATTTCAGTACATTTTTTTTTGGTCTCTCCTTTTCACTTTGAAGAGTCATGGTTTTAAAAATATACACTTTATTACTGTGCTTTCAAAAAACCATTTCTTAAACATTTAATGCCCAATGTGCTTGATGACCAAAGTTGAAACAAAATAATATTTAATATATAATAAATTGGATACCCTTGATACCTAACATCACTCCACTGTGAGCCACAGACCCTGCCAAACACGTCAATTGCACCATTTCATTCCATCCTCTAACATGGTTTGAAAGTAGACACAAGTCTATTAATACTTTTCAGTGAGTAAACTGATGCACAGAGAGGTTAAATAGTCAGCAATGAAGCAGATTAATATATTTTAATGATGGAATCATGCAGGTGCTGAATTACATTTGCATCTTCTACATCTGCTCTCACAATTGACTCACATGGCTGAACATGAGCACAGTCAGATGATCTCATGCCATGAGTCCCATGCCATTTGCATTGGGGTGTACAGATGATATAGATATAGATGAGATATATAAGTATTTCTCCTAGGTAGGTCCCCTTTCTTTTATGAGTTTCTGGAAAGCAACCATTAAACACAAACCCATTGTGAACAAATTGTGGACCACAGTATCTCAGAAGAACTTAAAATCCATTGTTCTGAGAGAACAAAAATCAGATATCACAAGATGCTAATGTAGGATGGAAACATGAAGAACATCAAGTTATTGATGAGGAAATTTCTTTTAGCGTTCTTGTTTGTATACACTGTGTGGTAGAAACTTCTTGTGTTCACTCATGGGTTACTCTTCATGGGGACTGAGCAGTTAAAACTTCCCTGCCTCTTTGTAGTTGTGGTTCTGGACAGTGGTTTATGAGCAAAAGTGAAATGACCACTACCACCAAAAAGTTTTCTTTGCTGATGAAAGACCATCATCTTCTTCAATGCCAATGAAGAAGGCTGTGTGTGCCTGACTGTGCAATTGCAGGATGGTGAAGACTCTGCCTGTATCACTATTAATTGGAGAACAACTGCCCTAGAGAACTGCCTAGACTTGCAGCAGACATCACTTAGTAATAAATAAACCTGTTATAATACGCCACTGAGATTTGGGGGATATTTGTTCCTACGGTATAACTTAGACTACTTGTGTTAATATCTTCTACGATTTTCAGTGGTAAGCTTATTAGAAAAACAATTGTACTGTGACAAAAACATTCTATTTCATCCTTAAGCAAGAAAAATACTGCTGTCACAAGGCAAAAACTGATCACTAACCTCTGCAATAAAAGGGAAGAAATGAAGACAACAATGCATCCATTATTCAATCAGTATTTATGTACTAATTTTTAAAATTATAAATTATTATAAATAATTTAGGCCTTAAAATGAACTTAATGATGGAGTATATGTAATGGTGAGGAGGAAGAGAGTGAAAGTAGGAGATCAGAGGATTGTGATCAGATGTCTGGAAGGAGCTAAAAGCAGTGCTACGTATTAAAATGGAGAAGATGAAAGATGAAATATTTTAGATGTGGGGGTAGAGGTCAAGTACTCAGTTTGGTGCACATGAAGTTTTATATAACAAGAGATTTCCAAAATGGAAATGTTAAAACGGCTGGTTGGTACATACATAGGGCTGAATCCACAAAGATACATTTGGACTACTGATGCAGATTTATAATAGCAACAAAATTTGTAAGTTTCTAGGAATTAACCTATCCAAGAACCAAGAAGATTTGTACAGGATATATTTTCAAAATCTTTTAGAGAACATAAAAGGTAGCTAATTAAGAGGAGGAATATACTTGGTTAATGTATGAGATGAATTAACTCTTTAACAGTATTTATTTTCCTCAAACTGAAGGTAAATTTAATGGTATAGAAGAAAGAACTCAGAAAATATTATGCATATTAACTTGATATGTGATAATGTTGGTACCATTATTCGATGGTAAGATGATTGTTTAACAAAAGGTACTGGAGAAACCTTACCAGTTAGAGAAACAAGATCAATTAGAAACTTAAATGTGCAAGGTGAAACTAGACGGTCAATAGAATACACTAAAAAATATTTTGAGATGTTCATTTTGTTTTGTTTGCATTTCAAATATGCAAAATATATGGCAAAAAAAAAGGAGGGATGTTAATACATCTAAATTAAGGAGTTTTGTCCAACAGAAGACACCAAAGACGAAACTGACAGATCACAGACTAGGACGACTTGCAACGTTTAAAATCAAGAGGTAAACATCTTTAAAAAAATAGGGAAAACAGAAATGAAGAAAAAGACAGGAAACCCAATAGAAAAACAGCAAGTGATATAAATACTCAATTCATAGTGAAATCCAAACAGCTAGCAAGTATATAAAGACACATTTAGCATCACTAGTAATCAAATAAATGCATATTAAAACAAGATATGACTTTCTCTCTATTAGACTGGGAAAAACTAGAAAGCCCAAATTACCAAGGGTTGGTGATGATGTGGGGAAACAGAACACTTGGGGACTCTTGGTGAGAGAATAAATTAATATAGCCCTTTTGGAAAACAATCTGACCACATTTGGTGAAATTGTTTATTCATGTAACCTTTCATATAACAGATCCACTCCTGGGTATGTATGTATTATATATACATTTTCTCTCATGGGCATAAAGGGTTATTTACCAAGATACTCACCATACTGTTTATGGCATGGAAGAGAAGGAAGAAATTTAGGAAAGGGAAAGTAATATGTGCAATGCTATGGAATTTGAAGCAGATGTTAGAAACATACAAATATGAACTACAAATACAACTTGCATTGTATTTGTAGTTAGAAATACAAATAGCAACTTGCATTGATTTTAAAAACTAGAGCTGAATAGACAAAATGTGAAGAATCAGGATGACCATTTAGAACAATTTTGTTATCTTGCACAAGAAAAATTACGTATATTGCAATGATATATTCACATTCAAGGAGATATATGCAGTAATTAGCGTGGGCATTTAGGGAAGTGGACAGTGGTGTAAGGCAGTTTGGATCAGGAGTTGTTGAAGTAGAAAATTTAAATCAATATCAATAACTAAGATTTATGATTAATTCAGCATTTTCCGCAACTCATATATCTTTATAGACAACTATGTGGCAGAGAGCATGAAAGCAGAAGGAAAAGTGGGATTAAGAGTATTGCTGTGTTGTTTTTTTTTTAAAAAGTGAGATGCTATAGCCAGTTTGAATGTGGATGAGAAGGACTTGGTAGAAAAGAGGGTAATGATTTGGAAGAGAGAGAAGGAAGAGAACGTCAGCAAGTCTGGTTCCGACCCTCATCCCTGATCTTTCTTATAACTAGATTGTCCCCTTAGATTTTTCTCTATAAAAATTCAACAGCTATCACCACTTAATTAGGAAAAAAAAATTGAAGACAGAGAAGTAAAAGGTAAAATTCATAATTTTATCATGATTTTTAATAAAGCCTTCATTTTAACTACATGTCAGACATTTACTTGGTTCAGTTTAACATGTCTTTAAGGATCTAGATATGATGTGCAATGTTGAGCATACAAAAGGAGATGGACACAACCCTCATTTAAGAAGCTTAAGCAACCTCAGGATCTTCTTCGACTCTTTTCTGTCTCATGCTCTACATTTACACACCAAATGTAATGGATTCATCGTTTCCATTGTCTTCTATCCTTCTGTTCCATTTTGTACAACTTCTATTGCTCACAGGTTTCTCATTTCATTCGTGGACCACTGCGAGCTCTTCTCTATTGGTCTCTCTAACTCTAGCCCCCCATACTGTCCTGTCCTGCTGTCTGTCCACTGCTGTCAGATTAATAGTCCCCAAATACCTCTCTTTTAGTTTTTCAAAAGAAGCTTCAGATTATATAAACATTACATAAAAAATATAGGGGGGGAGGAGAACCAGCAAGATGGTGGCAGAGTAAGGAGCTCCTAGAGGCAGCTCCTGCTACAGGGCAGTTAGCAACACCCAGAGCTCTCTGGAGCTAGCTGCAGCACCTGTCTGGGGGCTCCAGGAGGCCAGAAGAGCATCCTGCAATGTCCTTGGGGGAGTGGAAGGAGGAGACTGCCCGTCTGCAGAGAAGACTTGTAAGTCGAGTGCACCACATTCCGGATGCCAGTGCACATCCTCCACTGGAGGCACAAGCCGCCTTGGGAGCTGTTCCGTGCCTGGAATTGAAAGCTCCACTTCCCCAAAACGGGGGGAGGAAGAGATGGTTGGGCACCAGTTTCAGCTATGATGAGGAAATTCAGTAGACTAAGGTATGATCCTGAGCACAGCTAAGGTTTGAAACTGCCCAGGTCAGAAAGAGGCTGGGGGCTGCCATCTTAATTAACTCTGTGTCTGGCACAAAGGGAAGCGGGGCGGACTGAGGATCCCAGTGCTGGTGGGGACCGGGTTCTTCCCATCCAGATCACAGTACAGGTCTAGCCTAGGCCCCAGTGCCACCTCCAGCAGGGAGGAAGCTGCAGGAACCTACACCAGGCTTTCCAAGAAATTACCAGCCAAGCTGCAGAGGCCTTGATTGTCCTACTCTGGCAGTGGGAGCAGCCCCAGGAGCTGCTCTGTGCAGGAATTGGAAGCTACATTTCCCCGAAACAGGGGAGGAAGAGACGGTTGGCTGCAGATTTCAGCTACTGACTGGGAGACTTGGCTGGCTAAGAGATAACCCTGAGAACAGCTGTGTGAGAACAAGCCCAAATCAGAAAGAGGCCAGTAGCTGCCATTCTGACTCCACCCCAGTCGGAGGGGAAGCCGGGCTGACTGACTCAGTGTCGGCAGGAACCAGTTTTCTTCACACAGATCAGCCTGCAGCCCACCTAGGCTTCTGCCACACCTCTGGCGGGGAGGAAGCTGAGGAGCCCTGCACCAGCCTGTATAGGTAACTGCAGGGAACTTCGGCTGGAATAGACTGAAAATCGAAAGTCTACCAGGGCAACTGCAATCATCTTAGGACCCACACTGCATAGATTGCTGCTCACACCTGCAGCTCCATCCCCACCCCAGGCAGGGAAGAAAGGGATGTGGAGCTCCATCAGTCTCTCTGGGCAAGTACAGTCTAGGCCTGCAAGTGGATTATTCCACATAGCTGTGACTCTGTCCCTACCCCTGGCAAAGGAGAAAGTTGGAAGAAGCTTCATTGGTTCCTGGTGCAATGAGGGCAGTTTGAGCCTCCACAGCTTACAGCACCAACTACATGCTTGGCTCCTACTGCATAACCAGCAAGAGAGAAATAATAGGAAGCCCCTAACTAGAGAGAAAAACTGCACCCAGAAAAAATACTCTAGTAAGCCGGATGCAAAGACACCAACAAAAAATTACAATCTACACCAAAAAACAGGAAGCTATGGCCAAGTTAAAGGAACAAGATAAGCCTCCAGATGGCATAAAGGAGTTGAGACAACTAATTATAGATGTTCAAACAAATCTCCTTAATAAATTCAGTGAGATGGCTAAAGAGATTAAGGATATTAAGAAGATATTGGATGAGCACAAAGAAAAATTTGAAAACATATATAGAAAAATAACAGATCTTATGGGAATGAAAGGTGCAATCAATGAAATTAAAAAACATTGGAATCATATAATAGCAGATTTGAGGAAGCAGAAGAAAGGATTGGTAAGCTTGAAGAAATGGCCCCTGAAAGTGAATATACAAAAGAAGAGATGAAGAAAAGAATGGAAAAAATTAAACAAGGCCTCAGGGAACTAAATGACAGCAAAAGGTGCATATGTGTCATTGGTGTTCCAAAAGGAGAACAGAAGGGCAAAGGGGCAGAAGGAATATTTAAAGAAATAATGGTAGAAAATTTCCCAACCCTATTGAATGACATAGATATCCCTGTTCAGGAATCACAACTTACTCCCATCCAAAAAAATCCAAATAGATCAACTCCAAGATACATACTCATCAGAATGTCAAAGGCCAAAGACAAAGAGAAAATTATGACAGCAGCAAGAGAAAAGCAATGCATAACATATAAGGGATATCCAATAAGTTTAAGTGCTGATTTCTCACCAGAAACCATGGAGGCAAGAAGACAGTAGTCTGATATATTTAAGATACCACAAGAGAAAAACTTCCAGGGAAGAATCTTATGTCCAGCAAGACTGTTTTTCAAAAATGAGGGCAAAATTAGAATATTCACAGATGACCAGAAACTGAGAGAATTTCTAACCAAGAGACCAGATTTTCAGGAAACACTAAAGGGTGTGCTAGAGCCTGAAAAGAAAAGACAGGAGAGAGGGGCCTGGAAGAGAGTCAAGAAATTAATATTATATCAAGAAAAGTAACTAAAAGTGTCAAAAGAGTAGTGAAAATAAAATATGGCAGATAAAACTCAAATAGTCAGGAATAAACTTAACCAATGATGTAAAGCTCTTGTATTCAGAAATCTGCAACTCAATGTTAAAACAAATCAAAAAAGCCCTGAATAACTGGAAGAACATTCCATGCTCATGGATTGGAAGACTAAGTATTATTAAGTTGTCAATTCTACTCAAATTGATATACAGATTTAATACAATCCCTATAAAAAGTCCACCAGCATTAAAGAAAAAATTGAAAACATGATCATTAAATTTATTTGGAAGGGTAAAGAGTCCTGAATAGCCAGAAACATCATAAAAAGGAAAAGTAAACCCTCATCACCAGACTTCAAATCCTAATATGTACCTGTATTGGTAAAAACAACATGGTACTGGCCTAAAGACAGACACAGTAGACCAATGGAACCAAATTGATTGTTCAGAAACAGACCCTCACAGGTATGGTCAAGTGATTTTTGATTAGCCTGTCAAACTCACACAGCTCGGGCAGAACAATCCATTCAACAAATGGTGCTGAAAGAATTGGACATCCATAGCTGAAAGAAGGAAAGAGGA
Organism: Dasypus novemcinctus; assembly: GCF_030445035.2. Lineage (NCBI taxonomy): Eukaryota > Metazoa > Chordata > Mammalia > Cingulata > Dasypodidae > Dasypus > Dasypus novemcinctus. Next base: position 25,170,111 of record NC_080686.1, on the reverse strand, counting down.
CCCCGATCTCACACCTTATCCAAAAACTAACTCAGAATGGATCAAAAACTAAAAATAAAAGCAAGAACCCTAAAACATCTAGAAGAAATTATTGGAAAATATCTTCAAGACCTGGGTGGTAGGTGTTGGATTCTTAAAGGAGATAAGAGAAGGACTGAGTGGACTACTGATGTTTAATGTATGTAGAAGTTTTAATTAGTTTTACTGTAAAATTGTGGAAATGTATAGAATTGGTGGTAACACACAGTGTGTAACAACTAGTTTATAAATGGGGATGTGACTGAACATGGTAGTCTAGGTATGTCAATGTCAATTGACAGAATGCTTAAGAATAATCTAGGAACTGGATAGCTCAATAAACAAGAGGTGGGTGAGAATTGTGGTTGATGGTACAGATGCAAGAATGTCCTTTGTTAGCTAGAACAAATGTATATCACTACTGCAGGGTGTTGGGAATGTGGAGAAGCATGGGAAAAATACAGCTGGAGTGACCTATGGACTGTGGTTAGTAATAATATAATATTCTTGCATCTATGCAAAAAATGTATTGTGTTGATACTGAGGCAGTATGGAAAATGTGAGCCAAATGTACACTATGGACATGGCAATAATCAGATGACATTATTCTATCTGTAACAAATGACACACCACATTGTGGTATGTTGATGGAGGGGTGTTGTTTGGGAATTCTGCACATGTGCATGACTGTTTTATAAGTTTACAACTTCTGTCATAAAAAAATATATATTTAAAACATAATAGGGTGGGTTGGGGGAAAAACACACCAAATGTAAGAAAAGAACTCTGATTAGTAGTAAGATTTTGACAGTGCTCTTTCATAGTTTGTAATAAATGTCTCATGACAATGCAAGGTGTTGGTGGAGGGTTGATGTATGGCACCCCTGTATGATGTTATGCATGTTTGCTTTTGTAAGTTCACAACTTTTACTATACACTTAATTGTTTATGTATGTTCATATAGAAATGATATGAAGATAATCGGATTGATTAGGGGAAAAATACTTTGTTTAGTAGTAATGTTTTGACAATGCTTTTTAATCATTAGTTAAAAAGGTTTAAAAACATGGCAAGTTATTAGTGGTAAGGCGAGATATTATATATGTTTGTTTGATGCTATATATGTTTGTTTTATAAGTTCACAACTATTATACATTTATTGTTTATGTATGTTTATGTGTGAGTGATATATTTCAATAAATTTTAAAAAAATTTTTTAAAAATATAGGGGATTCCCATATGCCCCACTCCTTCCCCTCCCCCTCCCAAACTTTCCCCCATAAAAACAACTTTCATTAGTGTGGTATATTTGTTACAACTGATGAACACATATTGAAGTATTGCTACTAACCATGGAATAGAGTTTACACAATTTTATAAGATGACAAAATGTATAATGGCCTGTGTCTATTATTGCAGTGTCATGCAGGACAATATCTCTTAAACCTCTTCTCTTCTACTTCAGATTACTGCACCCTCTGACCCCTAGGGCTGCCTGGCATCCTTCTATTGGCACCTTTCAAAGTATTTGTATCTGCTAAACTACAGCAATATTGTGGGGTCAATGAATTATTTAATCACTTTGCTATGAGTAACTGGGGTAAAACATGAACATCTCATGTAAAGCAGTTTGGATTGCAGTTGAGCTGCTATCACTCCACATTTAATAGGTTAACTGTAATTATTGGTTAAGGAAATCACAAACTAAAAATCTCACATTTCTTCTCCTTTTTACCAGTGAAATAAATGTGGAAACATATTAATATAAATATACATAAATCTAGAAATACACAAATAATAACTGTTTCATTTACTTATTTAAATTTATCCTTTCCCAAGATGTTCTTGTATATAATCCCATCTCTTTACAGGGCATTTAATGTTTCTATTTTATTGCATTTTCATCCCAAGCATGGATATTCTAAGGTACACCTCATAAGTGGAAATATTGCAGAGAAAAACTGTTGAAGGCACTATCTACAGAAAAATAACAACCAAAAAACTTAGTAAAGACTCGGAACAATGTTACACATAAAAAGAATATTTGAAAAGGACAAATGAGAACCACTAAAGTAGGTAGGTCTCTCTTTTGTATCACAATTTAACTTACACACTCTGTATATTAATACACAATTTGTCAAGAGGTTTAACTAATTGGTCAAAAGGGACTGACAATTACATGTCAATAATAAACGTTTCTTGTTAATTCATTTATCACACAGTAATTCCTTGTATCTGGACGGGCACATATGATAGAGAATCCTGATCTTTGCCTGTGAGATATCCATAGTTCAAGGATACCTAATGCAACAATAAGCAGTCACTATTTTTAGAGATCTATGAGCTAGCATGTAATTTAAGTTATGTATAACCCAATGGAACAGACCTGACTCTACACATCCTCACTACATCAACACAATTTTTAGATAAAGTTTAGGAAAAAAACAATGTGTAGATTAGCTACATTCTCATTGGGAAATTTGGTTTAGAAAAACAATGGAAATATTGGAGATACAGAAAGGTAAATGGATGTGTTCTCTTATACCCTGGTCCTAAATATTCTAGGCCTCAACTCTAGAAAATCTAAGTGAAGAGTCTGAAGCTGAGTGTGAGCCAATGTGATAGAATACAATTTTGCAGAAATGTTGCCTGAATCCTGTATTACTCTTCATTGCAGTAAATGACCTTGGTATTTTATGTTTTCCTAGCATGGTATGAGGCAGCTATTTATCATAATGCATTACCACTGTGTGCATACATAAGACTAAATGGGGCTATAGGACTGCTGGCTTCTAGGAATGCAAGTGCTTTGACAAGAAAAGATTATTTTTCCCAATAATGTATTCCAAAAGAAATATATATGATGCTAACAGAGCTGTCCAATTCTGTTTCTTATATAGATGTATATATACATATATATGATATGAATATATAAATATATTCCGAGATGGATCTTATGATGACAATAGGAAAGCAAACAGCATGATAAACTCATTTACTTTCAGAGCTTCCAGGCACCCTGCTGCCATAATTTTTTCTGGTTAATTTTATTTGTTTCTAAACACTTGTTGGGTGGATAGTTATTTGTCACTTGCTGGTAATGTACCATCTGTTCAGAGAATATGAAAACCATGTTAAATAAAAGTTCCCCTGATCAGGAAAGAAAGCCAAGAGGAGGCTGGAAGTGGGGCTTTACCTGAGCTTACTACATGTGTGGCTACATAAATAGACTCCACAGGTGAAAGGTAGGGTTTTATGTGTAGCAGCAGGTCAAATGCAAACAGCTCGACTAACGTGCAATTTGCTCTTGCGAAGAGAAGGCGCTGTCATAGCGTAAGTAACTGAGGCATGATCACTGCCATTTAGGACCTGAGCCTGTGGGAGGCTGCAAAGTGCCTTTTTCCCAAAGTAGCTTCAAGAGGAAAGAACTGAGCAAGTATAATAGTGGAATTTGAGATTAAGGATACTGTTCAGAAGATTAGAAAGCTGAAATAAATAACACCCTGCAACAGAACTGACTATAAAGTAGGAAAAGAAGAGCAGTCTAAAGACCAAGCCCTTTACAATTAGGGGAAACTTGGTCACATGTGGGAGGGGTCCTGTTTCCTCGATCTGATCAGAGAAGATAGAAAGGAGAATATATTCTCAGGTCCTCATTAATCATTCGAGAGGGAAAATTGGGAGAAAAGACATGGATTAGGAGCATGAGGGACTAGTGCTAGTTTTGAGTGCTAGAGATTAGTTGGCTAGGGCCATACATTTCTAAAAAAACTCATAATCTGTTATCTGTAACCACAAATTCATTGGCCTAATCTTCAAGATAATTCATTCATGAGTTAAATCATTGATTAATAATTTTAGTAACTTCAGGGATTAAAAAACCTCCAAGGTCCTGGTAATATAATTTTAAATCCTGCCTGAGTTCTCCAGAATTCCATAGAATAAAATAGAAAGTCCATTCATTCATTCACTTTTACTAAGAACACAATTTATTGAGCATCTACTACAGGCCAGATACTGTGCAAGACTCAATGGCATGCAACCTGGACCTAGCTGCTATTCTCACTGGGATTACTATTTAGAGGGGGAAACAGATACTAACCAAGTCGTCACACTAACAATTCCATGGTTATGTATGAAGATAAGCAAAATGGATGCCGGCGCCAGGCTCTATGAAGGCATGAAATGGATGTTAAGAAAAGCTTCCACAGGGAAGTGATGCTTGAGCTGCGATCAACTGAGTGAGGGGAGCTAAACTGGAAGAGAAATTAAACAGTCAAAGGGAAGAGTGATTTTACAGATCCTGTGGAGATGATGTGGTGCTGTTGAGTCAGGACACAAGGCCAGTGGGGTTGTGATAGAGGGAGCACTAGGGAGGCAACTGTGAGTTGAGGTTGGGGAGAGAGGCCCCCATGCAAGGCTTCGTATGAAATATAAGGGTTTTTTTCTTTATTTCTAGAATGACAGAAACCTTTTGAAAGCTTTTAAGCAGAGAAAGCGTCATACTATTTGCCATCATTTTGCTCAGGGGATTGAATCATTGTCTTCACAACGAGAGGTTTGAGTCCTAACTCACAGTTCTGTGGTATGAACACATTTGTAAACAGGACCTTTGAAGAAGTTACTATTATTAGATTCTAAACTGATGAAGCTAAAATCGATCAAGGTGAGCTTTAGTCCATATGGCTGGATTCCTTATAAGAAAAGAAAAGTTGGACATAGTCAGTTAGTAGAAGCCACCCGACAGAAGAAGCCAGATTAGGAGAGAGCCATAGGAGGAGGTCAAGGAGACAGAGGACTATGAGATGAAGGCAAAGACTCAAGCCAAGGAACCCCAAGGACTGTGGCAAGCCAGCCCGAGAACGCTGTGGACTCTGCGAGAAAGTGTGGACTGTCAAGTCCTTCATTTTGAAGTTTTATTCTCCAAAACCATGAGACAATAAATTCTTTTTGTTAAGGCCAATCCATTGCACAGTATTTGTCATAGCGGCTGCAATATAAAGCACAACTTGGAGAACAGCAAGAGGGATGCAAGGAGATTATTAAAGAGGCTCCTGCAGTGATTTGGGTGGGAGTCAATGGAGGTGTGAAATAGGCAGAATGTGGTAGCCTTGGCGAGGAGTGGTCATGAACCAGTGACAGTAGAGTGAGTTAAGCATTGTAAGAGGTGACTTGCAGTATAGGGAGCCCAGAGGGGGGTCATCGAAATGAAGACATCCTTCTCTTCTAAGTCAGGAATGAAGAGCAATTCCCTGGACAAAATAAGGAGAGGGGGTGATATTTCAGGCAGAGGGAAAAACATGCAGGAAGGCAAAGGAGCTGAGATAGACGGAGGGAGCCAGGTCAAAGACACAAAGAGCCAGAAGAGGTTTGTGCTAAAAGTTTGAGATTAAGAAGTATAAAGCTGATAAGTTGATTGGGTTTCCTTAGGAGGAGGGGGAAGAGGAGAGGCATTGGACAGAAACTTTGGAGCACTGACATTTATGTGGGTAACAGGACAGGCGCCAGCAAACTACATTGACAAGGAATGTCAGAGCTGTAGAAGCAACTCAGGAAGGAGGGATGACACAGAGACAGCTTTCAGGAGAAAGGTGAGTCAGCAGGCCAAATGCCAGGAAGAGGTGAAGGAAGAAGACTGGAAGCTGACTTTGGGATTTAGCAACACGGATTTATCCATAATCTGGCTGCCAAATATTATCCAAACTAATGTCTCACTATGCCCCTAAAACTCAACTTTTAGGCTATTTTTCCCTTTCCTCCTCCTCCTCCTCCTTGTTCTTGCTAACAAACTTGAGATAATCACAATGGGTCTAAGAGAACTGGAGCAAATCTATTTCCTTTCTAGAGACTTGCCTAGAAATGGACACGGTACTCAGTACCCATAGTGAATTGTAAGGGCAAGTCGGGGGAAAAAAGTCAATACATTCAGGATGAGAGCATGAAAGGAGGGGAAAGGCCAGGCCATCAATGGCATAGCTGGCCCTGAACGAATCCTGGTGCCACCATCTCTAGGCTTCTGTGCAACACATCCAAAATGTCCTTTCAAATTCAGACTACCATTAGTAAGGTTTTTGTTGTTGTTCCTTATTGAAAGTATTTGTAGCAGACATAGCACTTAATTATTGACTGATTCTCATATAAACTCCATTTTATGTCCATTTTCTCATTATTTGTTCTAGACCTCTACTGAAAGATTTTTACTCAAAGTTCCTTATCTTCAAATTCATCTCAACCATCAAGGCCTTTACAGTGTCACTTCCTTCATGACATATTCTCTGTTCCTCCCAGTCTAAAGGAATTACTCTTCTCTCTCCATCCCTTGAAATCCCTTATCCCTATTCTGTGACTCTTCTTGAGAACTTAAAATACAGATGTTCATGTACATGACCTATGTCCATTACTAGATCTTAATTTGCTTGAAGGCAAGATCCTTGTCCAAGTACTTTTCATTTCCCCAGCACCCAATACAATATTTTGCCTGTGGTAGATGCTCAATAAATTCATACTGAGTGAATGGCTTAATGAAATATCCAACTCAATAGAATATTTTTAAATGTCTATATAAATGAATCTAAAAATATGGAAATATGGATAAGATAATATTTAAGAAATTTATAAGGAAGAAAATTCCTAGTAGAATAATCAAAGTCAAAGGAAACAGTTTCAGGCACTGCTTCATGGCATATTGCTGGAATTGTGGGCCCACTGGGTGACCATGGTACAATTGTGGTATTGGGATGCTTACAGGGCTTTGTGATAAGAATGCAAGCATTGCAGAATTTCATTAATAACCCAAAGATCAGAAATCCAAAACCCAAGGTTGCTTTTGTTAAGCCAGGGACACACAACATTGGCAAGAAAAGAAGAGAGTGCATGGAGCCCAGCAATAAGTGAAAGTGACAAATGAAGCATGAAAAGAACAAGATCACAAATCTCCCAGGATGGAACCCTTCTCCTGGACAAGTGGTACGTGGGTGATCAAATCATTCTGAAAAAGTACACTGGGGTCTCAGGTACAAACTCTAAAGGGAGTGAAGGACAAGGAGAGATGTTCCTAGTGCCTTTTGTGACCACTGACAAAGAATTCCTTAATAAACACTCACAGTCCACTCATCTTCTACTCTCTTAGATCAATATCTTAGTCCTTACCTATGGGGTGCATGCTGATCTTGCACACAGTATATCCTTTAGCTCTCCTTTGCTTGTTCTCTCACCAGCAAGGCTGTAAGCTAGTCTCTGGAAAGAAAGCCACTCCTTGCTAAAGCTAGTAAAGATTTGTGTACACTCTCAGGAAACCCTAGATCATTGTGGAGAGATGTTAAAGAATTGCAAAAAATCTCTTCTTCAAAAGCCTGTTGAATTGGGAAGACTCATGAGGAGGCCTTCTGGGTTACTGATAACATTCTATTTCTTGATCTGAATGTTTGTTACTTGGGTGTGTTTATTTTGTGAAAATCCACTCCACTCTTCACTTAGGACTTGAGAATAATTTGTCTAGGTATTTCACACTTCAATAAAAATTTAACTTAAAAACCTCATTGAAAAAATCATGCTGCTATATCCCAATTCTGAAAGAAAATCTTTACTGAGATGCAAATGAATGCAGGGGCCTGAATGAGAGGGGAGAATAGTAAGAGACCAAAATCACCATCAGGGCAGACTATTGGCTATGTTGTCTTGGAGGAACACTTTGGACCTTGCCAAGCATTTTCAATCACAATGCCCTGTTAGATCCTCCACCTATCCCATGAAACAGGCAAGGCTAACAGGTCCCCTGCAAACGGGGGTCTTGGCATGAGGTGCAGGCTGTTGCTGTAGGAGCCACGGCAGGGTTTTCCTGTGACTTGGCTTGAGTGGGATGGGAAGGAAAGGAAGAGTCAAAGAAAATGTCTAAAGTGGAAGGAGGAGAGGTAAGAATGAGTCCAGAGCAAAGGACTGAAAATAGGGGACATGCTACCGTGGGGCAAAGAATAATCTTAAATTGGGAAAGCTTAACCTGGAACAATTCTGACTCCCTGACTGAAATGGTGACTTTCCTCAGTCTAGAAAAGGGGTTCTTATTAATCATTTTTGTTCCATGGACCCCTTTGCCAGTCAGGTAAAAAAGCACAGATCCCTTCTCGGAATATAGTGGCAGGTAGTTTTATGACACTCAACACTGGAGGTCAGAGAAAATAAAGGTAATAAGTTGATTTTTTTCAGCTGATGCTCACAGACCCCCGAGATCTTTCTTCGGACCCCTTGGGGGCCCAGGGACCCCTGGTTAAGAACCCCTGGTCTCGTACTTCTTCTTTGCATTTGAGGAAAGGCTTCATTGCTCTCTAACCAAATTTTCCCCAGGACTTCATGGACCTATTTTCTCCCTGGCCCAGCATGTACCTTTCACTGACTCCTAGGACGGGACATTTAAGGAGTTATATCCTGGAAGTAATAACGCATCACCTTCCCTTAGGAAGTCTAATCACTAAAGTTGTGACTGAGATGTCTAATGCTGGGAGGTGGCTGATGGGTGTCCCTGGACACACCAAGATGTTTTTCAGCACTTTTAAAATTGTGGAATGAAAACATGGCACTTTCAGGCACAGAGGCATGAGCTTGGAGCACTTCTCCAAAGGTCACTTGATGCAATCTCAGCCTCTATATCTTCTTCCCTGCCTCTCTGCAAGTCCTTACTGTATTATGGGTCTTTGTAGTGATAACCTCATACAGGCCTTGAAATTTTTACTGCTGCTTTGCAGGAAAGACTTTTAATAGACTGATAATTTGGTCCAACTATGAGATATGGAAGCAGGTATTTGTAACTAAAAGGAAGGCAGTCATATTAATCCTGTGTTTTCTATTCATTCCATCCATCCTGGGATGCTGTTTTGTTTTATTTTGTTTTAAATTTTAATAATATGTTTTATTTAACCCAGTATATCCCAGAGAGTAACCATTTCAAAACATAACCAATATAAAACTTACTAAAATGAGATATTTCATGTCTTTCTTTAAAAACTAGGACTTCAAAACATGGTATATATTTGACACTTAGGGAACAGCTCAGTGAGGACTAACCATATTTGAGGGGCAGAGTAGGCACATGTGGCCGTAGTATTGGACAGTATAGTTCTAGGGCTTCCCTGCCAACCATAAGAGTAAGCTAAAGTTAGTATCACATTCCTGAAGATTCTCAGAAATGTGGGGAGAGATGGCTATAAGAAGTATTTGTAGTTTTTCCTTCATGTGTCAAATATGTATATATGTGTGTGTGTGTGTGTGTGTGTGTATAACTAATTTTCCTTTGCCTCCTTTTCTATTCTCCTACTAATTTATATAGAGGGTTGGGGTGGTGGTGGTTACCTTTACATATAGTCCATAGGCTATAGGATACAAAGACAGGATCCTGATACTGTTTTAAAAAGAGAGAGCAGGGGGAGGGAATAAGGAATGAGGGCAGTTTTGTGGTTCTCAAACACTGGAGAAAAATTTTGATGTTTCTGCAAAGACAGGACATCGACAGCAATCAGCAGAAAGGCTGATATAGTATATTCCACAAATGAGCTAAGTAACTTGAGAGTGGACACTAACTTTAGGTATAGCATGGGCAGCTGTAGCTTGAGGCATTTGTCTGACAGTCATGTCAATCATCTATACCTGATTCAAATTTGTTTGTCTTGGAAGAACACAATTTTTAAAAACCCAAACTATTGGCTAGGGGGTAAAAGTAAATTATGTTTCTCACATTTAAGTGATTGACATTTATTAATTTTCTGCTGTATACAGGACCAGACAGTTACTGAGGTACTGAGTGCATTTATCTTAGATAAGTCTCAGAAAGTAATTCATAACTCACAAGCAGCATTTTATACTTTATTCACATCCAAGATTCGAATTAGAAATATTCATCCATCTGGGTTGTATCCACACTAATGAAGATTGTTTCAATTTTGTAAAGTGAAGCTGATGGAAATATAATAGAAATATTTTTTTTCTAACCACTCATACACTTTGGCAAACAATGGGAAATTATTCACACAGTGCAAAATTATCTTTATTCAGAAGATCACATAAGCAGCATGTTCACAATCAAAAACATTTTACATTAGCAATAAACACCAGTCATTTATGCAAGAGTTTCCTAAGGCTGGTAGATATTTTTATTGCTTCATTTGCTTCACTCAAATAAATAGAACAAATAATTTTAACCCATTATGCATTATAAATAAGGCATTTGGAAATACATAGCTTTAGAAAGATAGGGGTAAAGGATCTTCACTGTTCTCTGAAAAGGAAGCAGATTCCCTCAGGGTTACCCTTAACAATCTCTTCTGATTCCAAAGTCTAGCCCTTACAAAGGCAGAAAAAATATATGTCCTAAGTTCTCTCATACACCTTACATATCTAACAGTGGATCCTAAAGATACGTAAATTCTTTTATTACACTTTTGTGGGAAAAGGTTCAGAATTACATCATGCAATTTCCTCCATTGAAAGGTAGTTGGGAAGTGCAATCTCCGTTATAAATTAGAACAGGTTAGTAATATGGTGCAATAAGCAGAATGACGTCCCCCAAAGAGATGACCAAGCTCTAATCTTTGGAACATGCAAACATATTCCATGCAAAGATATTCCAGGGTTTCAGTCCACTATAGAATCTTTGAACAATTAGCAAAATTGGCAGAGCCATCTCCCTCAAACTCCAGAAAAACAGTTAAATGATTGCAGTAACTGGGCAAGTATTTGTTGCATTGGTTTGTTTGTTTTTGTTAACTCTTGGCATACAAGAAAATTTCTGTCATATCACTACCTAGATAAAAACTTTAGGAATAGACAGCTCAGGGGTTAAATCCCATAGTTAACATTTTAAAATATTAAAATGTACAGTGTGCAACAAAAAATTACAAGACACACAAAGAAACAAGTAATGACAGTCCATTCAAAGGAACAAGATCAAAATACAGAAACCATCAGTGAAGAATAACAGATTTTGGGTATAACAGACAATGGCTTAAAAAACTATCAATATTCCCAAAGAAATTAAGGAAAACACAAAGAAAGAACTGAAGGATATCAGGAAAATGATGAATTAACAATATGTGAGTACGAATAAGGAAACAGAAAATTTAAAAAGGAACCACACAGAAATACTGGAGTAGAGGATCACAGTAACTGAATAAATATTTCCCTTGAGGATTTCAACTACAGATTAGAGGTGACAGAAGAAAGTATCTATGAACTTGAAGTGAGACAACTGAAATGACTGTGGATGAAGAACAGAAGGAAAAAGAAAAAGTAAACAGAGCCTAAGAAACCTCTGATTTGCCACCACACATACCAATATACGCATTATGGAGTTCCAGAGGGAAACAAAGAAAAAAAGAGGCAGAAGGAATGTTCAAAGAAAAAAAAGCAAAGCATTTCAAATTTAATGAAAGACATGAATATGAACATTCAAGAAGCCCGATGAACCCCAAACAGGATAAAATTTTAGAGAACCATGCTCAGATACATAACAGTCAAATTGTTGAATACCAAGGAAAAATTTTGGACTCTGCAAGAGAAAACCAGTGAGTTATGGATAAGGGAGCCCCAGTAAGATTAACTGCTGATTTCTCATCAGAAACCATGGTAGTGAGATGAAATATTTAATATGCTGAAAGAAAATAATGACCAACCAATAATTTTATATCCAGTATGATTTTCTTTCAAAAATAAGGGAGAAAATTCCTATATAAACAAAAGCGCAGGAGTTTCACCACTACACTTGCTTTACAAGCAATGGCAAAGGGAGTTCATCAGACTAAAAGGAAAGAACACTAGATAGTGGATCAGAATAGCATAAAGAAAAAAGGAACTCTGGTAAAGTTAACTATATGAATAATTATAAATACCAGTACTACTGCATTGTATTTTTGGTATGTAACTCCACACTTTATTACAGGTTCTAAAATGCAAATGCATAAAATGAATGATATATATTTGGTTTGCACCATCTTATGTACAAAGATATAATTTGTAACAGATACAAAAAAAGGAGTGGAGGGAAGAGGGGGATATAGAAACAGTGTTTGTGTATGCTATTGAAATTAGGTTGGTATCAAATCAAGCATGATTGTTATAGACTTAGGTGTTAAATTTAAGTCCTATGGTAACCATCAAGAAAATATATAAAAAATGGAAAGAACTAAGTATAACTTTCCCTATTTGCAGAATACATGATCCTCTATATTGAAAATCCAGAAAAAATCCACAATGAAGTTAGTAGCGTTAATAAATAAATTCTGTATAGCAGTGTAGTAAAAAATCAACATGCAAAACTCAGTGGTATTTCTATACACTAGCAATGAACAATCAACATGCAAAACTCAGATACTTCTATACACTAGTAATGAACAATCTGAAGAGAAAATCAAGAGAAAAATCCATTTTAACAGCAACTAAAAGGATCAAATATCTAGGACTAAACTTAATCAAGGATGTAAAGGGTTTATACAAGGAAAATTATAGAACATTGCTAAAAGAAACCAAAGAAGACCTAAACAAAATATTAAGGTATCAATTCTCCACAAATTGAATTACAGATTAATTGCAATCCCACTGAAATGTCTTCTTTACAGACATTGAAAAGCCAATCATCAAATTTATATGGAAGCACAAAAGGCCTCAAGTAGCCAAAATCATCTTGACAAAGAAGAACAAAGTTGGAGAGCTTCACTTCCCAATTTTAAAATTTATTACAAAGCTACAGAAATCAAAGCAGCAGGGAACTGGGACAAAGGCAGGTGCATAGACTAATGGAATAGAATTGAGAATTCAGAAATAAACCCTCAGATCTGTGGCCAGTTGATTATGACAAGGGTGCCAAGTCTACCCAATATGGGAAGAATAGTCTCTCCTACAAATGCTATCGGGAAAACTGGGTGTCCACATGGAAAATAATGAATGTGGATGCCTACCTCACACCACATACAAATCATAATTTAAAATGGATCAAAGAAATAGATATTAGAACTAAAACAATAAAACTCTTAGAAGAAAACAGAAAAACTTCTTCAGACCTTGTATTAAGTAATGATTTCCTAGACTTTATCCCAAAAGCACAAGGAACAAAAGAAAAGAAAAAGTAAATGAAACTTCTTCAAATTTAAAAATTTGTGCATTGGAGAATTTTATCAAGAATACAAAAAGACAACCTATTGTATAGGATAAAATATTTGGAAACCACATATCTGATAAGGGTTTAATATGCAGAATATATAGTGAAATCCTCAGTGAATAACAAAATGTCAACACATTAAAAATTGTGTAAAGAACTTGAAAAAATACCTCTCCAAAGATGTTATATAAACGGCCAATAAACACAAGGAAAAAGGTTCCATATCATTAGCAATTAGGGAAATACAAATCAAAACCATGAGATACCATTTCCCAATTATTAGAATGACTAGTATTTTAAAAATGGAAAATAAAATGTATTAGAGAGAATGTTGAGAAATAGGGAGACTTTTCATTGCTGGTGAAATGTAAAATAGTGCTGTTGTGGAAAACAGTTTGGTGGTTCATAGAAAATTGAGTCTAGAATTACTATATAACCTGGTAACCCCAATTCTAGGCATATATCAAAAAAGATTGAAAGCAGCATTGTTCACAAATGTGAAAAGATGCAAGCAACCCAAGTGTCCGTCAACAGATGAATGGATAAGCTAAATGTGGTATATACATAAAATGGAATTTTATTCAGTTGTAAAAAGGAATGAAATTCTGAGATATGTGAAACATGGATGAACCCTGAAGACATCAGGTTGAGTGAAATAAGGCAGATCCAAAAGGAAAAAGTGTTTTATGATCTCACTTTGTGAAATAATTAGAACATGCAAATTAATAGATTAAGAAACTAGAATGCATGTTACCAGGTTCTGGGATGGGGGTCAGGATTGTGGACTTCGTAAGGAGTTTTTGTGTGGAGTGATGGAAAAATTGTGGTATCGGATGGTGGTGATGGTGATGGTAGCACAATATTGTGAATGGAATTGACACCACTGAATTGTATTTTTGCAAGTGGTTAAAATGGGAAATTTTAGGTTGTGGCTACATGAATGACAATTTTAGAAACCATGCAACTGTATGACACAAACAATCAACCCTATTGTAAACCTATAGGATAATTAAAACAATATTGCTTCATCAATTCTAATAATACACGAAAGCAAAATGCTAATAATAGGCAAAACTGTGGGTGTGATGGGGGTATGTAGGAATGCTGTACTTTCTGCATAATTGTTCAGTAAACATACCACTTGTCTTTTTGGAAAAAAAAAAGCAAAATTGAAGGAGATTTTCTATTTGTAACCAGAGGGAGATGTGAGTACATAAATTGAGTTGGAGAGATATAATATTATAGTCATTAAAAGGGAGGGAGGGAGACATGAGCCAAGGAATGTGTGGCCTCTAGAAGCTGGAAGGGGCAATGAAACACTCTCCCCTAGAATATCCATTAAAAAATTCAGCCCTGCTGGCCCCTGGATTTAAGCCAAGTGAGACGTGTGTTGAACTTTTAACCTATCGAACTATAAGGTAATGAATGCATACTGTTTGAAGACTCTTAGTTAGTAGCAATTTGTTACAGTGGGAATAGAAAACTAATGCACATGGGCTGTTAGCTAAGGGTTCTGTGGTGTCATATCTCAAATATTAATAAATGCAGAAAGTCATGTGGACTAAGAAGTCAATGATAATCTTGAATATGAGTCTGGCCATATTTGATAAAAAGACTGACAAACTCAGATGTTAGTATTTGATTTCAACAATCATTTAGCAGTAAATTGTAAAAGCATTCTATATAATAGAGTATATGGGTAGCTTTTCAATATTATACCTTAATTAATAGTCATATAAAGTCAATTAATTGGCATATAAACTGTGCTTCTATATTTATTACGAAACCATTGTTGAGGGCCTCTTCTGTTATTTCACTCAATATATCTTTATATAATGCATCAAATGGGAAATTTCTCTCAAAGTTTAATACCAGGAGAAAATTTGTTTCCAGATCAATTGTTGTGTGAATTCCTGGGATACAATTTGAAGTATGTAATGTATTTCTATACATTCTTTGTGTGTAGGGGCCAGACTTGCCATGTTCTGAGTTATGTTTAGTATCTATTGCTGCGCACAAGGGAATCACCCAAAAATTATTTGTGAAATGGAGGTATTAATGACTTGTATGAAAGGTGGTGCAGGGCTAAGCTTTTGTGCACAGTCAGAGCTATTGTACCAGACCTTATTGTTCACATAATTACTCCCCTTGGTTCTTCCTTTCCCATTTTTATCTCTTTTTTCCTAGTTTTATTGCAGTTGCCTTGTCTGCTCTCAAAGGACTTAGCTTGTGGGTAAGAGCACTTGCATAACTATCTACAATAAAAGACAGAATGAAAAAGCACTACACAAAGATTCAAGAAGTGCTGTAAGAACCAAAAGGAAGATGTAGGTAGCTAAGAGTAACTGAAATTTTGGTTAGGAGAGAAGGGCATTCTATGAAAAGGAATGTCATCAATCTGGATAGCTTGTTTAGAGGACATTTGAGTACCAGCACTGCTTTATCAGAAAGTAGTGGGAGAGGACTTTGGAAAGTCAGCAGGAATAATACTGCAGAGGACAGTGACAGCTGAGCTAAGGGATGATGGCACTGCACTGCAGGAAGCATGGAGCTACTGAAGGATTTTGAGGAGAGTAATGTGATTATTGCTGTGTTTCAGGAAAACAAAGCAAAACTGTGAAAATGACAAAAGGATGGTCTGGAGAAATGGGAGACTGAAAGCAGAGAAATCAATTTGAGTGCTATCGTAATACTCTAGGATGTGGATAACAAGGACCAAATTCAGACAGCTGGAGATGGAGTCGAGGGAATCTAAAGACATAGAGTCAACATGACCACTGACTGGATGTGAGGATTGGGATAGAGGAGAAGAGAAAATCACTATCAGATGATGCTGATGTAATTAAAAGCAATAAGGATGCAATGGAAAGAAGAGGCATTGAGGAGAACATATTGATATAATAATACAGCTTAGCTCCTGTTTATTGAATAAGAACCATTTGCCATGCTTTGTTCCAGATATGTTCTATTCACAGTTATTCTGCAAAGTAGATTTCATTAGCCCTCATTTAAAATCAGCCCAATGAGTTTAAATATCTTCTCCAAAGTCCTGCAATTCAGAAACAGATATCTGACCCAGGTCTGACCAGGTCCTATGGCCATATAGTCTTGGTGTTACTCCTCAAAGTTCTATGCCACTTTGGATACATTGAATTTGGAGGGTCAGAAGCACATCCCTTCCTGGCAGGTTGTTGCAAATGTGCATGTGGTGCCTCGGAGAATAATCGTGAATACAATACAGATTTCAAATAATGTGAGGGTCGATGATGGCCGGGGAAGTGTCTGTGATCATTTTTGGAGAACACCTGGGGACAGAGAAGATCAAGATATGAACCAATGGGAATGTTACACTTCAAGTGGAGGTGGAGAAAGAAAAGTCAGAGAACTGGGAAGTGAGTAAGAAATAAGAAATGGACAAGAAGAGTCTAGTGTCATAAAAACCTAGAGGGAGGATGTCGAGAATTAATGGGTGGCCAGCTGCAATAAACTGGAAAGTTACATGAGGGTGAGAACGAGGAAGGTACCACTGGATTTTGCAGTAGGAAATTCATTAGAGTCTCTGCAGGAGTAGTATCATGTCAATTATAAGGTAGTGGTAGAGCTCAGAAGCAAGACTGTAGGGTGGGGTGGTAAGGAGTAGCAAAGAAGTAAGGCCTGTTCTTCAGGGAAGGCTAGAGATAAGAAAGGATGGACGGGCAAGGAGAATCAAGAAAGGTGTTTTTGTTTTTTTTTGTTTTTTTTGGCCTATAGGAATGCTGGATCAAGTAAAAGAAGGCACTGGAGAGAGAAGAAGAGTAATATATGAGAAAGAGACAGGTCTTCCTTACTGTCTCCATAGATCATTTTGTGTCATACCCCTAAGATGGCCATCTGCTCTGACAGCATGGATTGCTACATGGTGTGCATATTACTCTGCCAAAGGGAGACAACGGTACTAAAGTACCATAAATCTGTTGGTTTTTATAAAGGGTATTTATTTGGGGTAAAAACTTACTCTTACAGGCCCTAAAGAGTCCAACTCAAGGTTGCTTTCTCACCATGTGTTAAAGCAAGATGGTGGCCAATCTCTGTGAGGGCTCAGCCTTCCCCTCTGGGCTTCTTCTCTCTCAGCTGCAGGCTGGCATAGGGCTTGTCTCTCAGGGCTTCCTCTGCCTCCTAGCATTGGGCTCTTTTCTTTCATGGCTTTCTACATCAGTCTCAGCATTTCTGGTTTCTTCATAAGTTCAGCTGCAAACTATTGGGAAAGTAGTTCATGTCTCACCGGGACCCCAAAGTAAAAAATGACAGAGCTCTCTCTCTTGTGCGTCTTCTTGTGTGAGTGTCCATTTATATCCCACCAAGGGGGTGGGAACTCATACCTCTCTGACATGGTCGAATCAAGCCCTAATCTTAACAGGTAATTTAATCAAGGGCCCCTCAAATGAATCCAATATAATCAAAGGGTATCACACAGAGAAGAGTAGATTAGTTTATAAACATAATCCTCTCTTTTGGGGATTCATAAAGCAATCTCAAAATGTCACTGTAGGGGACATACAGAGCTGTGGGCACCTCGCACATTGGAACTACTTAAACCCTCTAACATTCGCATAAAATCCAATTATTATGTTGGTATCTAAAATGCATGCACTGGAAGCGGACTTGGCCTAGTGGATAGGTTGTCCGTCTACCACATGGGAGGTCCGCGGTTCAAACCCCCAGCCTCCTTGACCCGTGTGGAGCTGGCCCATGCACAGTGCTGATGCACACAAGGAGTGCCGTGTCATGCAGGGGTGTCCCCCACGTAGGGGAGCCCCACGCGCAAGGAGTGCGCCCCATAAGGAGAGCCGCCCAGTGTGAAAGAAAGTGTAGCCTGCCCAGGAATGGCTCCACACACACAGAGAGCTGACACAGCAAGATGACGCAACAAAAAGAAACACAGATTCCCGTGCCGCTGACAACAACAGAAGTGGACAAAGAAGAACACGCAGCAAATGGACACAGAGAACAGGCAACTGGGGCAGGGGGGTAAGGGGAGAGAAATAAATAAAATAAATCTTAAAAAAAAAAATGCATGCACTGAGAAAAATGCTATATCCCAGACATGAGTCATCACTTTCCATAGTTACATTGTTAATAATACCAAGGATAGTTACTATCTTATAATTTTTTTGCATCCATATAGTAGCGCTTATATGACTATTTACATACAGGAAATGTAAGTCAAGTTCCTTGTGTTTGCAACAGAAATTGATTTGCATTTTTAAGTGAATATGACGAAAACATTCATATTTGTTTTATGAACATGTAAACACAGAGATTTCTTTACATATTCGTAAAACAAGGATGTAAGTTACTATAGGAAGAATATCTGTGAAGGCCTCAAGCTCTTTGGTGCAGCCCATTTCATACAGAAAGCGCAATAACAACAATGTTTATTTTGCATATTGGCTAGATATAAAGGGCAGAAAGAGTAGAGAATTAGTTTGGCTCTAAGTGGAGCAATGACAGAAACAAAAGCTTTGGAATAAGTAGCAGACATGAGGAATAAAGAGATCAGAAAAACACATGTGCAAATAGAAAGCATTGTCACTGGGAAAGAATCAAGAAAGCAAACAAATGATAGCAAAAGAAGCATGCCAATCCTGAAGAGAAAGCCCAAAAGGAACAGAATCAATGTTGAATCCTAGTTTTCCTTGTTTCTAGAAGAGCAATCTTAGAAAGCGATGGGAGACTGACTTCCGAGGGTTAGGTGGAGTCACAGAGGTGGCGAAGGGGCTTCCAAGAGCTCCTCCTCCTGCCTCTACCTCCCATTTGTTCATAGTCAATATGTTTTAATGATGTATTTATAACACGATACTAAGAGATGTGAGGCTGATGTAGTTACAAACAATGGTTGCCGTCCCCAAATTCACAAAAGCAGTCTAGTTGAGAATCAGTTAAAAAGTAAAACCATAAATCAAGTAACTAGAAAAAAGCAACAGGTGTAAAAATACGTTTATGCAAATATAATTAGCAATAATAAAAGAATAACTGCTACATTCTCAAATTTTCTCTGAGAAACTGAAATGCTTTGCTTTTGCTTAGCAATCACATCTGGCACAGCAAGACCCAGAGTTCCTCGCCATGCGTGCAAGGCGTCATCCTGTCCTCTCCCAGGGTGTGCCCTGAGCCGGCCACATTCCTTCCCTGGTGCCTCAGAGCCTTCTGCCTCCTCGGGGTCTCTATAGTGACCTTCTTTTCTCTCCGAAGAATCTCTCCTTCGCTCCTGGTTCAACCTAGTTCCCTCCACCCGGACATCACAAACAGAACATTCTTCAAGGTCCAAAGAAGGGTCATTTCCTTGGGGAAATCCTTCCAAGCTGCAGGGCCCTTGTCTTTGGTCCCTTCCCACTGACGTGTGGTGCCACAGAAGAAGTGTCTACTTGTTTTCTGATCATTTCTTAATTTTTAGAATAAAGTCTGATATTTCTCACCTGGGATTTAAATGCACGTAGCATTTGTCCTTGGTTAAGGAAGACATGACAAATGCCATTGTCGAAAGCTTTCAACTGGTGATATAAATCACCACAGAAAGCTGACAAGTTTCAAAGGGCACAGGATTGGATACAGAATATTTGGGTTCAAATCCAGGTTTCACCACCAACTCATTCTATGATCTTAAACAGGTCATTTAACTTGTTTGGGCCTTAGATTGCTCAAAAGTAAAATCCCAGGGTTGAAGATAATAGAGTTCTCTGGTGCTTTGTAAACCAAAGGCCTTTTGTCCTTGCTCAGTGACAACCAGTACACATGCTCAGACCCATCCAAACACACTTATATGAAGTGGGGGTCAATGAAGCTTGTGCCAACCTTAAAATGTTAGGTCTGATCTTCCTCTTGAAATAAATCATCCTTTCTCCCCTCATGTTATCAGTTGTTAGAAGATGCTTCAACCATGACAAACCATAGTATAAAAGAAGATTAATTGGTGAGCTAAAAAAATCCTTGCAGTCACAAGGACATAAAATGAAAAAAACACCTGGGCACGCCATTCTTTTTCAGTCTTTGTTTATGTCAGATTTCAAGGTTTTATTAGTGGGATGGTCTTCTTACATCCCACTAATCTTTAATAACAACCTGCTCAAATTGTTAATATAAAGGAAAATATAAGTTCTTGTGTTGTCATTAACTAGCCTAAATAAAGCACCAATTTACAATGATTTTCAACCCCTTGAGAGATATGATACTTTTTCCACTGGCAATGTATTTCCCTCTACAATGTCTCATGAGAAACAGTTTTTCTTCTAAATTAAAATACATAAATTTAATTTTGCTTGGAAGACAGGTTTGGGAATCATGCAATGGCTTTCTGTCTAGACAGGAAGCAAAAGACATAGAAATATAGTCGATACCTTCAAAGGATGTAATAATTGCAGCTAACTCTTTTACCGAGGCCTCACCAGGAGCCAGGCTTTTCACACACAGAGCAGTCCTAAGTCTGAGTGCCATTATTACTACCATCTTAGTTATATTTAGTTCTGGAGACAAGACCAATCTCACAGCACAATTTGGCAATGATTTCAGACCTATGTCTCAATACTAAAGAGGACAAATTGGTAAAAGTGGGAACAGAATAAAAAAGGATTATGGATGGAACTTAAATGACATCAGAGTCAGTTTTGAGATATTAGATAGGAATAATTGGTTTTAAGGGGAAAGACATTTCAGAAAGATAATGTACGACAAGGAGAATCTTATTCCAATTATTATCACACCTCTAATTTATTTGTTCCATGTCAATCTTACCCATCGCATTGTATGAGGTAAAAGACTCTTATAGCTATCATTCCAAGTCCCAGTATATAATAATATAAACTGAATGAAAAAAAAGACATGCATTTCTTGGTAGACTTAATTATCACCCCAGAGACTTATACACAATGTGTCTTAGCCCTTGCCGTGTACCTTTTCAGTTACTGCCCTCCTACCCCCCAAGCCTAGAATGTACTTCCCCACCCATTGGCTTTGGACTTTAGCAATGTGGTTTGCATTAACCAATGCAATCCTAGTAGATGGAATACAAACAGAGGCTTGATGTGTGCTGGTACAGTGCACCTTGCACCCTGTCCCTTGAGTTTCTGCCCTCACCACAGGAAACATGTAGCAGAGTATGTGCAATGAAGAGCGGATGGACTGTGAAAGCTGAAGAGGCAGTTGGTTAGAGTAGTCGAAGCCTTATATTGCTGGATATGTTAGAGGGTGGGCTGGAGGGAAAAATGAAATAAGGACAAAACAGTTGAGGGAGGGGAACAGATGTAGTCAGTGGTTGCACACCTGCTTCCCCTGGGTTCAATCCCTGGTACCTCCTAAAAATAAAAACAAAACAAAACAAAAAACAACAAAAAGCAGAGTTGAGGTACAATCTTGGTAATCAAATTACAAAGTTTACACTTCAATGGGGGGAGGGGAGTTGGAGAAAAACAATTATATTATAGAATGATTTATAGAAAGATAAACCCAGACACTAGAGGCTACAAAAGTAATGCATTCCTCAGACCAATTGTGCCCTGCTTAAAAGCAAGGGTTACAGCAAGGGTGCTGGCAGGCTTAGTACTAATATTAATCCTAAAATTTTTGTGGCTAATAAATCCAGGTGGGCCATGCCACAAACTCAGGATGCACAGATTAATAAACCGAATTCCCTAAGGCTGGGAATGCAGAAGGCGACGAGTATCCAAGGGTCTAAGGGTCACAACCCAGACTGTAGACAGCAGGACTTCTGAACTTCATCAGGTTCAAATTCGACTCTTAGTGTACATTGATTCAGGGATATTTGGGATCATTGCTAGATACATAGGGTCCCTCCCAAGTGGAGTAGGTCTCTTTGAATTAGGAAGAAATCCTCCAGGGCTTCTCCATTGAAAATATGTCTGGAACCAAGGGAAGAGCTGTAGGTAAGAAGTAAATAGCAGGATTGAGAGTTTATTCTAAATTAGACTGCCTGCAAGGCTAAAAATCCCTCTGTAACTTCTGCAGGAGCTTGATAAGAAAATTCAGAGTAATCTTATAAGTCATTGTCCACATGCCTCACATTCCATGGATCGTTTCAATTATCATTATTTGTTTTTATCTCTAAAATAGAATATACATCCTACTTCCCACTATTATCTATTTTTCAAGTCTACAACTGAAATAGATATTGTACGTTTAATAATCCTTTTTTCTATCAAGTCATTTTCTTTTTTCCCTCAGATTCTATATTTTTATCATTAAAAACAATTAAAATATATTTTTGTTAGTTTTTTTGTAATACCAGTCAAAACTCATTTCAAATATTTGGAATTTTTTCAAAGTAAGGAATAATCTATTTTAATCAACAAACAGAAGAAACAACTATTTTTCCAGATTATCAACTCTTCAGATGGCAGCTGTATCATTAGGGAAATGTCTTTTTTTTTTTAAGACCTGGAACTTCAATGACTTCTTAATTGTGAAGCTCATTAAGTGTTGTGGAATGACATTATTCTCTAAAGCTCATACCCATTAAGCAGAGCATATCCACTGTGGTTATTAAGATACTATGGGATCATGGCACCAGGAAGAAGGAGGAAAATAGGAGACCACAAACTAAAATTAAAATATTCCCGCTAAGAAACTAATTGTATAAACAATGCAGAACAAATGAAACTTCTGCTCCCAGAAAGAAAAACCAAGGTCAGCCCAATTTAAAGATGTTTTGCAATATGTTTTAACTCTACTTTTTTGAAAAGGGTCTCTGGAAGCCTTTCAGAATTCTGTTATTCACACAAGGCCACAAAAACATAATTGCAAAATTGGTAGAAAATTGTACTTTGGATATTTTCACAGATCTGTGAAAAAACAAGTCAGAACTTTTGAACTAGCTACTACAATAGAGTGAGAGTTGGAAGGCTTGCGTTCCCACAGAAATCTGAGCAATTGCAAGAAGAGAGGGATAATACCACGCAGTTAGTGTGTTTGCGCTGATATAAAGAAGAAAACAATTTAGTATGGTAGGGTATAGGTCATAGATATGGTCCCTGGTAAGTTAAAAAGAAAACCAAGGCCAAAGAAGACTCACTCCACCCCTGAGATATTGGTTCAGAACACTTGAGGTGGGGCTTGGGCATTAATATTTACAAAGTTTCACCAGTTATTTGGACATACTGCCAAGATTGAGTGGACTCCAACAGGAGTTACTTGCCAACATTACACTTACTTAATAATCACTGCACTCTTGCTTCTGTGTAGAAGCAACTGCATCACATTCTTTTGTTAAACTCCACTCTGGACTGCTAAGATCTAGTACAGTCCATGAGGATGGCTCTCTCTTCATCCATTCTTTCTTAACTGAACTTCTTTGGAAAGCTTTCTGTAATGTGTCCCATCTTCACCTACCAGTCTATTTTCAAGCTGTTGCAATCTAGCTTCAGTACTCACAGCTCCAATGAAACTATCCTTTCTACAGTCAACAGTGACCACTTCAATTGATAAAGTTAACAGGTATTTTCAGTTCTAATTAATTTTTTTGGCTTCTCCTCTTGGGAGTAAATAGTGTTATTGACCACACCCTCTTTGGAACAATGCACTTCTCCCTTCTTTTGTTCTTCTCCAAGGTCTTTTCTTCCTCCTTCTTCTGTAGCTTAATGTTTCTTCTGAGTTCCATGCTCACTCCTTCCCACTCTAGACATACTTTCCACTCTAGATGTACCTCTTAGTTGATTTTCCCAAGGATACACTGATCATGTTCTGATAATTCTCCTGAACCTAGATTTTTATTTCCTACAGCCACTCCAAAGGGACTTAAAGTCCAAGATGGAATTTATCTCCACCATCCTCATCCTCCTACACACCACACATGCTCTTCCTCCTCTATATAATTTTCAATGCCTTGTTTTCTTATCTAAGCTTCTATAAAGTGTTAATTTCTTCCTGTGCTATTAAACCCATGGAGACTATAGCTTGTATTTGTCTCTACCAAGAAATAACAAAAGAAGAAAAGTCTGGAATGAAGTAATAGCACAGTCTTTCAAAAGATCATTCCAGGGGAGCAGATGTAGCTCAAGTGGTTCATCACCTGCTTCCCATGTATGAGGTCTAGGGTTTGGTCCCTGGTACCTCCGAAAAACAAAAACAAACAAACAGGAACCCAGCTCTTACTGGGGAGCAGATGTAGCTCAGTGGTGGAGGACCTGCTTCCCATATATGAGGCCCTGGGTTCAATCCCCCGTACTTAAAAAAAAAAGACAATTCCAATACAATGATTAGTTTGATAGTTTGAGACAGCAAGGGGATTCCCTATGTTCAGTTACTTCTAATACACATAACTTATGAATAAGTAGGAACCACAGTGTGACCTAGGCATAAAAACAAAGGAGACCACATGGACAAGGGTTAGAAAACCAGCTGACCATTGGCTCACATGTTTCATTTGTGGTGTGTTTATATTCTGAAGTGTCTGTAATCATGTGGAAGAAACCATCTATTGCCAGTGGAGGTCTTTAGGGGCCCATTTCTTGGATGGAAGCATAGAGAGATCTATAATAAATCTTTCTACATGATTCAGGAAGTTTGATCTGATGACATTTTATTATTCCTCTTTCCTTGTGGCACAATGAGTAGGAATCCATTTACTCTTCATAAACATCAATAATTACCACAGCTGAAGATGCTTCTTTATCAGTGTTGGTTCATAATAAGAAGTCCAGAGGGAACTGGATGTGGCTCAAGCAATTGGGCTCCCACCTACCACACAGGAGGTCTCTGGTTCAGTTCCTGGTGCCTCCTAAAGAAGACAGTGAGCTAGCACGATGGGCATGTGAGGCAAGCTGATGCAACAAGAGACATGAGGGAAACACAATGAGAGACACAACCAAACAAGGAGTGGAGGTGGCATAAGTGATTAAGTGCCTCCCTCCCACATCGGATGGCCTCGGTTCAGTTCCTGGTGCCTCAGAAGGAAACAAGGAAAATGAACAGACATAGCAAGTGCAAACAATGTGTGCATGGGGAGAAATAAATAAATAAAATAAATCTTAAAAAAAAAAAGAAGTCCAGAAAATGAGAAAGGCTACAGTGTGTTGAGAATCTATATTGGGTACTATGTATTAACTGCTTTTTCTATGCTGGCACATACCTGCATTGTCTATTTTGATCCTCAGAACATCCCTAAGAGAAAGTATTATTATATGACATTTACTTTAAAGAGTAATGTAAGTGGCACCAAGGCCACACAACTAGCAATATTTCATTCACTGAGACATGATGGTAACCTGGGTTTGTTGATTCGTTCCTTCTAATATCCTGCTTCTTCGACGATATCAGTACTGGGTTTGATTGATGGGCTTGGCCTCCCTTTGACACACATGAATCAACTTTACACTCTATGAGGCACGTGTAAGCATTCATGACATTCTGTTTTCAGCAAACTAACACACTATGATGTTCCCAAGCTTCTTGAAGAGCACATATTCTTATCACTTCCTATGACCTTCCTTCCTACCAGAGCTTCCTAAGGAGATTTTTATTAGCCCTTCTGAACCCTCGTGGTACATAACATGATCACTTTCTCTCATATTATCACCTGCATTTTCTATCATTCTTTTCTCTCAAAGGGGCTAGTTGTATAAATTGTTCCTGTATCAGGCAGGGTTCAACCAGAGAAGCACAACCAATAGGGCATGCACATATTCAGAGATGTATTGCAAAGGGTTGGCTTATGTGTTTATGGGGACTGGCTAAGCAAGTCCAAAAATCCACGGAGCAGGCCGTCAGGAAGGGCAGGCTGGGACCAGAGACGAAGAGCACAGCTTCTTTCTACAGATGGAACTTCTTTTCTCAAGGACGCCTCAGCCCTGTTTTTAAAGACTTTCAACTGATTGTATCCAGTTTACCCGGATTATCCAGGATAATCTTCCTTACTTAATGTTAACTGAATTATGGGCTTAATCACACGTACAAAAGACCTTTGCAGCAGCACCCAAATCAGCATGTGAGTCACCGGGGACTGCAGCCTAGCCAAGTTGTGCCACATCAGAAAGAGCATCAAAATGATTATTACTACTTTTAATACTAATAAATCATATTTATTATAGCACTTTAGGCATTTTCAAACTATTTAATAGAGGATCCTCAAAGCAACTCTAAGGGAGCTCAATAAAGGCTTCTTATACAATTTACCAGAAAAATAAAAAACAACAAAAACCTGAGGTTAAGGTAACTTGAATGACTTATCTGGAGTCACATAGTAGGAAAAATAATGGAGTTGAACTTGAAGCCAGCTCTTTGGAGCTGAGACTACTCTTGGCAGCACAGGCTGAGAGAGGCCACAGGCCAAGCTATTCAGCAAAGGCTCCAGACAAAGACCATGAAGGATCGTGGTAGAAACCTCATTTTGCAAGGCAGGAACATTCTGTTTCTGGCTATTCTTCTGAGTCATTTTAAATTCAGTGTACTAAGTGCTCGGCTAATTGATCATCTTGCTGGTACTTTTTATGTACAAAGAACATAATTAAAATAAAATGCAAACTCACAGCTATTTTAAAAATATTATGTGTCTTGTCATCTTAGAACTTACCAACAGCAGAGTTTTTTTGTTTGTTTGTTTGTTTCTTTGTTTGTTTTTAACCTCCATTATCCAGATTTTAAAACCAGTGTACAGGATAACCTAGAGTTACAAAGACATTTAGAGTTTTCATGCACTGCTCTTCCTAAGTAACAGATAATTGATGAGGTTAATTGTTTCTATAATTTAAAGGTTCATCATTTTAAAGATATCAAGATAAAATTGAATGGTTATGAATACATAATTCAGTTTAATGTTTACACACAAATTTATATTTTACTCTAAAAAGTCTAAATCACAGAAATTGATGGTTATGTCATATAATAAATAGAACAATAATAATAGCACTGTTTGAACTCTTAGCATGTATGTCTGCCATTTTGCTAGAGTACTTACATAAAACATCCTTGAATCTTCCCAGTGAACTTGGGATGGCAGCCACAGATATGTGGCTGGTTAAGGATGCATAGCGGCTCAACAGCAGAGCCGGTATGAACCAAGGTCTAACTGATTCTATGCCCTGCTTTCCTAGCCCCACTGACTATTCTGATTAATGCAGCCTTCCATATAACTATTCCTCAAAATCTCAAGCTGCATAAAGATTCTATTTTGCTTACAGGAGTCCACGGTGTGCTTGTTCTTCTACTATTAAGTTGGTGCAAAGGGAATTGTGGTTTTAGACTGTGAATTTTAAATCATTATAACTAAGTTCAAACACACCTTTATTAATCAAAATAGGAACCATTACAACCAACACTGTTTTGCCAACAAGAAATAAGTTTGCTTATTCCTGTAGCATAAAAATCTATGCTTCAAAATTCAACGAAGTCTCGGAAAGCACTTTCTGCATCCTGCTGGTGGTGGAAGCATTTTCCCTGCGAAAAGTTGTGGAGATGCTTGAAGAAGTAGTAGTCAGTTGATTAAAGGTCAGGGGGAAAAGGTGGATAAGGCAAAATTCATAGCCCAATTCGTTTATCATTTGAAGTGTTAGTTGTGCCATGTGCAGTTGGATGTTGTCGAGGAGAAGAATTGGGCCATTTCTCTTGATCAATGCTGGCTGCAGTTGTTGCAGGTTTTCGTTCATCTCATCAATTTGCTGAGCCTACTTCTCAGATGTTATGGTTTCCACAGGATTCAGAAAGCTGTAGTGGCAGCAGACCACTAAACAGTGACAATGACCTTTTTTTGGTGCAAGTTTGGCTTTGGGAATTGCTTTGGAGCTTCTTCTCAGTCCAACCACTGAGCTGGTTGTCGCTGGTTGTGATATAAGATCCACTTTTCGTTGCATGTTACAATCAGATCACGAAAGGGTTAATTTTTGTTGCGTAGAATAAGAGAAGACAACACTTGAAAATAACAATTTTTAAAAATTTTCGGTCAGTTCATGAGGCACCCACTTTTGGAGTTTTTTCACTTTTCCAATTTGCTTCAAATGCAAAACAACCATAAAATGGTCGATGTTGAGTTCTTTGGCAACTTCTCACGTAGTTTGAGAGGATCAGCTTTGATGATTGCTCTCAATTGGTCGTTGTCAACTTCAAATAACCGGTCACTACGCTCCTCATCTTCAAGTCTCTCGTTTCCTTTGCAAAACTTCTTGAACCACCACTGCACTATACGTTCATTAGCAGTTCCTGGGTCAATGCCTTGCTGATGTTGTGAGTTGTCTCCGCTGCCTTATGACCCATTTTGAACTCAAATAAGAAAATCCCTCAAATTTGCTTTTTGTCTAACATCATTTCCATACTCCAAAATAAATACAAAATAAACAGCAAGTAATAAGTCATTAGAAAAGAGCATAAAGCAAGAAATGCAAATTAAAATGATATATAATATAACCACATGTATTTAAGAATATATGCCAATATCAAATGGCAAATTCCAACAATGCGAAACTGCATTTACTTTTGCACCAGCCTAATAATAGTAGCCCCTTGGGGTAACCTGAGCTCCTTCTATTGAACCCATTATTCCAGGTTCATATTGAGGACTACACACAGGGAAATTTTTGGAGCAGCCCTCCATCAACTCCCTGGAAATACCAAAGCACATTAGTCAGTACTTCACTTATTCATTCATTCGTTCATAATAAATATGCTACTTACTACTCAGCTAGGCAATATAAGATGTGATATAAGAAAAGTAAGAATTTCTGCTCTCTAACCTCTCTCTATCAAGGATGAGGAAATAGGACAATTATATAAAATAATAAAATCTAACAAGTAAAGGGTATGCAGGTATTGTGAAATTACAGGGAAGCTCCCTGCTTAGCTCATTTTTGAAGGAGAGATCAGACTTTAGCAGACAAAAGAAAGAATGCCTTCAAAGCACAGTGGAACAGTATTGACAGTGACACTGAGATACGTAAAGTCTGGCATGTTTTCAGAACACTGAGGTGTTCTCTGTGGGTAAGCGAGCAAAAGTTGGTGATGTGATATCTTTGGGATAGGAGGAAATGGGGCTAAAATTTAGCTGGGTCATTGGAGCACTGAATTTTATGCAGTCAAAGTGTATTAAACTTCATAAAGTTTCATTTTAAAGATAGAATATTTAAGTTCATCAAAATTAAAACCATATTTTAAGATATAACATTGTTAACAATGAAATGGCCTAATAAGTGATTCAGTTGCCTTCCTAGAAATCAAATAAGCTAAAAAAGTGCAGTTTACATATTTATTGACCACATCAAGACACTTGAGAGATTTACAGAAATTTGTCATTCTCCTGATTTACTGCCCTAACTCTATTCCCATTTGTAACTTGGCAGTGGAACTGACCTACATGCAGCTATTGCAAAGAGTGACTATGGGTGCATATCAAGAGAATGTGATTGTGATAATGAAGTGAGCAATACTAGTAACAAGAGCTTCAGAATAATCCCCTTCTACCTATTCATAAGTTGCTCAATTATCATATTTATTTGGGGATCAAAATCTTGAAAAAAATTCACGAGTATCATTAAAACATTAAGGCAGTAAAGCAGCCATTGAGCCAAAATGGAAATTCTACCATGCCATTCCTTTTCAGGAAAATGCTGTTGTAATCTCTAAAAATACACCATTTCCCTGAGATTTGTAAAAACAAAAGTGAAATTTCACTTTAGAAATCAGCCCATAATTCTGAGTTTTTGCTAATTCAAAGGAAGCCCAGATCCTTTCTGTTCTTTAGTACATCAGTGTCATTCTGGAAACCATACCTGGCATGTGTGAAAACCTGCCCTGCCTTCTCAAGCACCTCAGTGGGCCGCCACCTGTGACTGCCTGAGCTGCGTGAGAAGCAGGTGGGTCCTCAGTGAGATGGGGATAATTAATGACTTTTGTGCCATTTAAAACGTTTAGGCCTTTATTTGATTAGGGCAGACCTTCTTATCTGGTTGGTCAGGGAATGGGGCATTCCAATTAGTGGTTCAGTTGAAAGAAAGAGAAACAAAACGGCATGAACGAGATTAGTGCCCCAGAGATTCAGCGTGGCACTGCTTGGACATGACTGGATTTTGTCAACATGATCCCTGCGTATTTCACTGCACCATTAGATCGCTAAACAACAGCAAGGGGACTTACCAGAGCGCATCAACCCTGTCTGAATTGGCGCCTCTGCCCAGTCCTCTCCCCTCTTCACTTTGCAGCCTTTCGTCAGAAAAAGGATGCGGAACGAAGCTGTTGCAGTCATCATTTACTGAACCTTAAGACAGCAGCAGGCAATAATAAGAATAGCAGTTGAACTGCCCTGGGGAGATTAAGGATGTCTTTCTCACTTTTCCAATCCACAGGGTCAGAAGTTTTCTCTCTGGGTGCTTATGAAATGGTAATAAAGGATATTACTTTTTCCCATTGCCTTAGGTCAAGGATACCACGTCAAAAATCAAATGCAAGTGAGCAAGATGCCCACTCAGCGTGTGGCTAGTTGTACCAGAGATGGAATTTGTTTCCAAGCTTCACTGGCACAATATCTCAAATTATCCTGGGGGAACGTTCTAAATATCTAATATGTTAATTGAGCACCAAATATTCAGATGAAAGAATTTACACAAAGATTTTTAAAAAGTGGTGCAAGGCTCTGTGACTCTGAATGAAACATTCAGTGAATTAACTCCTTAGGTGACTTCTCATCTTTTTGAGGCCCAATTCTTGACTTGGACGTCCACCTCCACTTCTTGAAAATCTCTCCTCTCATAGCTTCAACTCTATCAGTCTCATCTGATTCTCCACTTGTTTCATTTTCTCAGTCTCTTTGTTGGCTGATTTTATTTCGCCTCTTAAATGCTGGTGTTCCTAGGACTCCATCCTCAGCTATTTTCTTTCTGCTCTACTTGTCTTGCACAATTTAATCCTCTCTCATAGTGCCAACGGTGCACCAGCCGTTTTGTAAATTTGCTCTCATCTCCAGCCCTGATCTCATTCCTACACTTACACCCTCATTTGTACTGCATATTTTCAAGTTAAAGGACTACTACTATTTTCCAATTAAGATGGGTGAACTGTCCTCACTCGGTTCTGGCCCCTGCTCATATTTTGTAAATCAGTTAAGGCATTATCAATCCCCTTCTCTCCTCAAGATGAAGCACTTTCCTGCAGGCTGCATATCTGATCTCTCATTAAATCTTTGAGGTCAGCTTCCGAATGGCTCTCAAATTCATCCCCTGTTCTCTTTTCCCAAGACTGTTGCCTGTTTACAATTAAATCTTTTTTCTCCCTGTGTGAATGCTGCAGATTCCTAATGGATACCACTGGCTCCTCACCCTTTTTGTTCCAACCCTTCTTCTGTGCTGCTGCCAGACATCTATGTGCTCTTACCTTCACACTCCTACAGAATAAAGTTCAAACTTCTTGTCATAGCAGAAAAGGTTCATAAAAAGCAGGCTCTATATGTATAATAGCTTCTATTATCTGCCTTCTAGTACAGCAGACCATGCAAACACAGCAGACACACAATAAAGATTTAAAGAATGACTAAAGGAAATAACGATTTTTTAAACAGGATTTACTAACTTCGCATTATTAAAAGAAAAAACTTCCAAAGTTCTTTCTCTTTCCAAGTGGTGAAAACAAATAAAAAAGAATCTACCTTATCTGACCTGTAGCTTTCCAAAACCTCTAAAGAGTGGACCTTAAGAACATGTACCTTGGAGTTAGTCCATGGATTCTCACTACCACCATGACCAGCACTTCCCACTAAGGTTTTTGCCCTCATCGTGGATGTTGTGAGGATGGCAGGAACCTTCAAGAGGTATCTGAGCTGTGCATACTCTACGACAAAGGACCCCACCTAGAAGCAGCCACAGGTGTGCTTCCTTCCAGTCTGGGACTCTATTGTCCATTCCCGGCTGCTTGGGAGCAGCCGCTGCAGCCCAGAATCCCCGTCCACCCTGGTGGAGCCCCTGCTGGGCCACTGCTGCTTCTGGCCAAGGAAAGGCCATGCCTGGGCTGGGAGTGCTGGTGGGGCTCCAGGCACCCTGCCTGTGACGCATGAAGATGTGATGGCCAAACACCAAGGATCCCCTCTCCCGGCCCTGGCTATAGCTCAGAGGAGAGAAAACCCCCACACAAAGTGAGAAGGAAGGCAATGGATCCTTGTTTATTCTAAGGGATAATCTAGAATACACCTTTCCATTTACCATAAAAAGTGATTAATTTTTTTGTTTTACTATGAAAGTGAATGCTTATTTACTCACTGAATACATATTTGTGAGCACTTTAGCAACGTGCCAGGGTGCCTTAAACCAGTGCTAGAAACATAAACATGAAAGAGTCCTCTGGCCCTCAACAGCTTGCAGTTTAGCTAGGTGAGGGGCACATATTAATAATAATGGTAGGGAAATGGACTTGGCCCGGTGATTAGGGCATCCGTCTACCACATGGAAGGTCCCCGGTTCAAACTCCTGGCCTCCTTGACCCGTGTGGAGCTGGCCCATGTGCAGTGCTGATGTGCACAAGGAATGCCATGCCACACAGGGGTGTCCCCCATGTAGGGGAGCCCCACGCACAAGGAGTGTGCCCCGTAAGGAGAGCTGCCCAGCACGAAAGAAAGTGCAGCCTGCCCAGGAATGGTGCCACACACACGGAGACCTGACACAACAAGATGATGCAATGAAAAGAAACACAGATTCTCATGCCGCTGACAACAACAGAAGTGGGCAAAGAAGAACACACAGCAAATAGACACAGAGAACAAGCAACTGGGGTGGGGGGGGAGGGGCGGGAAGGGGAGAGAAATAAATTAAATAAATAAATCTTCTTAAAAATAATCTGTTAAAGGATAAGAAAACAGAGGGCAGACTTTAAAAAAATAATAATAATGGTAGAAAACACTTCAATTGTGCTTCCCATGCATCAAGCACTGCTCATGGACTTTATATACATTAATCTCTTTAAACTTCTGTAGGATGCTAGGAGGTGGGTACCATTATCCCTAAGATACCAAAATGGTAAAGCAATAAGTTCTAGATTAAAAGCATGTGAGTGATTGAAAACCCAGCTTGGAGTCAATGTGCTAAACCACTGTGCCATGATGCACCTCCGCTAAAATATAAGAAAGGGCTCCTTGTGGAGGTGGTCTGCAAAGGCCAAAGACTCAGCAGAGTACGAGGCAAGGGTGATTTTACCAGTGGGAATGAGGAATGGGTTAAGAAAGCCTCACTGAGAAGACACCTTTAAAGCTGGATCATTGTCAAAACTGAGGAGACATTTACTAATGACAGAAGTTGAGTGTGTCAGGGGTTAGGGGGTGGAAAAAGACTGGCATGATACATGGTGGGAAGAGCGAGAGACCAAGGTGGAACCGAGGTAGAAAGAGCCAAGGACTGTTAAGAGCATCTCATGAGAGATGAGCTATGACAAGAGATGAGGCCTGTGAGGAAAATAGGAGGATCCAATCAAAATGTAATGAATGCCACCCTAATAAAGCTAGACTTCAGTGGGAGGTCAACAAAGGGCTTTCAATAGGACACCGCCAACAGGTTTATGTATCTGTTGTATAGGTGTCAATGTATTTCTGTATCAGCCATTTGTGTTGTGTCTCTATTAACAGATTTGCTTGCTAACTCTGGCTGCATGGTGGAGGACAGATTGGGAGGTCAGTTATGACAGTACTGCAATAACACATAAGTGTGCCCAAGGTAGTAGGTATACAGATGGAGAGGAGAGTTCAGAAGCTAGAGGCTAGCACAGAAATATGTGGAAGGGAGTGAAAAAGAGGAGGGAAGAAACTTGTGATAGGAGAGAAGAGTTTTATGTCAGAATGAAAAATTATTCTGGAAGATGACAATGGGGAGACTGGATAAATCTTCACAAGGCCTCCAGAGCCTGTGATATGCTCAAGTGAAGAGAGAGAGCAGGAACGTGTCCTCAGGGGAGTGCAGTTCAGCTGCACTGTGGGTTAAAAAGGATTTTGTGGGCTAGTGGGCTAATGTGGGCACCTAACCGCCGTTTACAGCATGAAGTCATTCAGTATTACATTCTGCTGTGCAAATAAAGGGGATTTTCAACAGAAGGGAACCTATCCTATTCACAAGTTAGGAATTTTCTGTACAAACTAAGAATTTATTGCTTTAACCATTTCATTGTATCTCAAAGCCTATGGTGATTCATTGGTTTGTGGACCTATTCCTCCAAGTCATAAGGAGAATATGGAGTTATCTTTCCAGGCTTGATTGTTTTTATAACGCCATTGATTTCTGGGAGAAGTTTAGTAAAGCTCCTCTACATACTTTCATCCTTCTTTAAAAAAACCTCAGACAGTTATTAAGTCAGCACATATTTACCACAAGTAACAGGGCTATCTCAGTGTTAGTTGATGGGAATTTTAAAAAAGGAGCAAGACCTAGTCTCAGCACTCAAGCGGATCTTTGTCCCGGTCGGGTCAACGTAATAGATAATTAATGTATAATTGGGTAAGTTCAATGATAGAATTCTCCACAGATTGGGATATGCCCATAAGGATGCATACTTGACCCAACCTGGGACCTTCTTGTAGGAAATGACACATGAGACGTATCTTAAAAGATAAGACATGGATAGACAAATGGAAAGAGCAGCATGGAGGTTAGAAATAGCATGGCACATGCAAGAACTATAAGCAGTTAGGCATTGCTAGAGCATCAAATAAAAGACAAGAAACTGAACAACTGTTAACATTCTCTAGGTGAGAGAAAACGAAAACTGAATCTGAATATCTAAATCAAGGGAATATTTGAGATTAGCTGTCAAAAGCCAATCAGTAAATATGAAATGATAATGATATTGTGATTATAAATGTGAAAAGACTGCAAGATGTTGAGCTGTGCACTGACATACCCAGTCACCCAGATCTTATGGTAGCTGACAGTCTAGAAAGATGGGGCTGTTCAAGTTTTCTCTGGATTGAAGTGGCTACTTCTCTGTTAGTGTCCTCTCTCCTGTATCCCCGTTCAGATCCCAGGGGAATGAGTCCATTCTGATCATTTCTCAATATTGCCTCTCTGTAAATTCTGCATGCGACAGACAGCCTCACCATCATATTTTTTCAGTGGTGGCTGCTTATCGCTATTCAATGAACTCCATGAGTCCACAACTTTGGTGTCTACTTCAAAGAAAGCTCCATAGTTATTTAAGAAATGATTTCCGGAATACAACTCAGTGCTATCCTTTAAATACAAACCTAGAACCTTTCTCAACAAGCCCTGAGGCATTCTTTCCCTAAGGCCATAATGCCTTGAGTGGGCTTTTCCTTTCTATTTGGAACTTTGGGAAATCTCTATTCCTCTTTGTACCTTAATTTCTCTATCCAAACAGAAGGGATAATTTAATATCTTCTTCCCCAGTTTTTAAGGAAACCATCATAACATAGTATGACATGCAGTGATTAAAATCTCACATAAATTCCTGTGAAGAAAAACGTGATTCAAAAGCAGTGCTACTTTCTCACACAAAAAATGTAACTCTTTGATTCAAAATAAGATCAAGCTAAATTCTAGAATGTTCTGGGAAGATGTAAAGGCCTTTCTCTTTGTCTCTCTTCATTCCAATTGACCCTTCCCTCTTGTTTCCCTGTATGTAATAAAGTATTGGGTGTCAGGCTGAAGAGAAGTTTGGGCTTTGTCCCTGGTTCCCAGGAGGTAAAACTCTCCAAGTGTTTGGAATAGGAGTGTCTTTGTTATTCATGGTGGGCCGCTTGGATCAAGAGTCTTCCAGTAGGTGCTGGTCTCACCACAGAAAGACCACTCATGTGATCAGAGGGTAGGGACTTTGGGTCATGTGACATCAACTCCACCTTTGCTTGCGGTGAGGGTGGGCTGGTCTGGAGATTGAATTTAAACACATGAGCCGATATCCTATCAATCATATGTACATTATGAAGCCTCAGAGCAGGTACACTTTGCAGGTTGGCAATACTCTATGTGTCTTGTCACGCATGGACACTGGTGAGGTGACATGTCCCTGTGAATGATGGAAGTGTCACATTTCCTGACCTCACTCTATGTTTCTCTTCCTTTAGCTATTTCTAATTTGTATACTTTCCCTGTAATACATGTGACTGTGAATATAGTAGCTATTAGTGGGGACTGTCAGTCTTTTCAGTCAAATCTGTGGATAGTTTTAGGAAATCCACAGACTTGTAGTTGGTATTGGAAGTCTTGGGCAGACTTGGAAGTTTGGAGGACTGTGCCTTTAATGCAGAAGTCTGGATAACTCTCTAGTACCTTGCAGTTTAAAATGCCACCCAGAGGTATTAAGATGTGTTAATCATATGCTTGTACATAGCATTTCTAAGATTGGTTTACTTCTGGGAGTTTATTGTGGCCCACTGAGGGCAGAGCTATCGTGTAGCTTATCTTTCTCATAAAAGCCATAGTTCTCAGGATTATAGAGACTATAGGCACTTTCTGTCTCCTCCCTCACCTTTGAATAAGGCCCATGTTGGATGTATCCAGCATTTCCAGAACCATCTTAGTCCCTACCTGACACTCCCTTTCATGGCACTGAAATTGATATGTTATCCTCAAGATCAAAACCAAGGACAATCTGGGGTAAGTCCATACCGGAAAAGATGCTGCTACCAGTGATAATGATGGTTCAGGGGGTCTTAGCGAAGACAACCTGAGCATGGGGAGACATCAGGGACTTAGCTGGGCATCTGGGTTCTAACTCAGGCTTCACCATTCAGAAGCAGGGTGAGTCTAAGCAACTGGATTTCTCCCTATATCACTTTCCTCACCTGTAGGATTTTGATAATAGCATCTATCTTGCAGGGTTGTTTTGAGGATTAAGTGAGAAAATGTATATAGAGCACTTGTCAGGGAACTGAGCCATATAGATGCTTAAGAAATTATAGTCCAAATAATAGAGGTAATACTAAGAAGAACATCAATTCCTCAAGGTTAAAGTCACTTGCAGCTAAAACACTCCATAATTCCAAGGATGAATTACTGCATTACCAGGTTTGGTTCAGTGAGCAATCAGTCCGAGTAACACATTGGGTCCAACACTACACTTTACGATGTCTTGTGGTCCCAGAGTATATACCTGCAGGCTACACTAGGCACACAGTAAGAAAACAGAAGTAGTATTAGAAAACAGAGTACCACACGGATTAGAAGAGGAACAGTGCTGTTCCATTCTGGGGCCAGATCTGCCCCATGTTGGGGTGCATGCAGGAAAGCTCCAAGCTGGGTGTTCCACAAGGGGAGCTATGTTCTATAAGAGCTTCATCCGTGTCCAGCTTGGTGCCCAGGACACTGCCAAGTCCAGCATGCTGCCACAAGGTCATGTGAATATTAGTTGATCAATGTGATTCTTCATCTTAGCTGCACTTTAGAATTACTTGGGGAGTTTTACAAAAATACTGAATACCAAGTCTGGTCCTTCCCTGCCTGCTTTCCCACTTGACTTTCTGATTTATATGGGATGGTGAACACCCCAGGAAATAAGTAATCTCCAAAAGCTTTCCAGGTGATTTTAATGTACTATGAAGTCAAAAACACTGTATAAAAAGTGCTGCTTCACTCACATCAATAATGAAGATGATTAATAATGATGATGATGATACTAATATGTATTGAGGGTTTACCTCATGCATGGCACTGTGCTAAGTTAATAGTATGGTCATACAAATTGTGGGTGGAAATTTCAGGATAGGAAATTGGGTCCACCTGACTCCAAAGTCTGTAATAATTTTAGCCAGTATCCTCTATGATTCTCCTATTAAAACTTATATTTGATGGCTGAAGATTAGCATACTGTATGACTTTACTTTCAACTAAGGTAATGTACAATCACTTCAGTATTAACTTATCGAGTATGTGACCTTGAATTTATATAGAGGCAGCATAACAGAGTGGTTAAAAGTAGTCTCTGGACCTGGGTTGTCTTGGTTCATTTGCCTACCACCTAACTGCTGGATACCTGGTCTACTAGTTACCAGGTACTTAACATGTTATGCCTTATCAGTAAAATGCAACATGACTAGTACTAATTATTATTATTGTTCTTGTTATAATTGTAACTCATAGAGCTATTATTGGGGTTAAATTACTATATCTATCTATCTATCTATCTATCTATCTATCTATCTATCTATCTTAGAATAGTTTATGGCATAGGGTAAGAGCTATATGCATATTTGTTATTATTATATACCTAACCGAGACAGTGATCAATGAAGGGAATTTCAGGAGTCACAGGAGAGATGCTTTTGGATGGTTGGCACTTTGCCACATTCTTAGGATCATGCTACATTTGTGGCATTTTTTCCTGAATCTTTAGCACAGTGAATTACATAGCATAGTGATTCTCAAATGGTGAGCTACAACCCTTGAAAGGGAAACTGGGTATATGTGAGAACATTTCTGTTTGTCACAACAGCAAGCGAACTCTATGGTATTTAATTTATATAAACCAAGGTTATTTTATGTTTCATTCGAGAAGAATTACTCCACCCAAGTGGCAATAACAGGGCCTGGAGAAACAGTTGGGAGATACGTTAAGTTCAGATTGATTAAGTGTAAGAGATTTTAATCACAAAGTCAGAGAAAAAAGGGCACTTTTTTAAAAAGGTAACAAAATAGTTTATCAGGTTCATATATTAAAATTCTACATTACTTATATATTTTTAAAATTTTATCGAATTGTATCATTCATACATGAACATATATGAACTATGTGTATAATAAAAGTTGTAAAATTACAAAACAAACATTCATATCATCATACAGGGCTCCCATATATCACCCACCATCAGCAACTTGCCTTGTTGTGAAACACTTGTTACAAAGTATGAAAGATTAATTTTAGCCTTCCTTTGAATTTGAAAAGGAAGTGAAATAGAAGATTTGGAGGATAAGCATGGTAACCAAGAGAAATCACATTTTTCAAAGGCTGAG
This sequence comes from Dasypus novemcinctus, assembly GCF_030445035.2. Lineage (NCBI taxonomy): Eukaryota > Metazoa > Chordata > Mammalia > Cingulata > Dasypodidae > Dasypus > Dasypus novemcinctus. Next base: position 25,131,057 of record NC_080686.1, on the reverse strand, counting down.
GCTGCAGGAATGGAGTATGATAACTAACACAAGATAGACCTTAAGTCTAGAAATTCAAGACATCAGGCTGTGGGCAAGATAAATTTTTAAAAATCTATGCTATGATTATAATTGAGTCAAATATAAGTTTATGAACAAAGAAGAGAAGGAAAAAAATAAAGCAAATAAAAAAGCAGGGTAAAAGAACTGTGTATGATTTTTCTTTTTTTTAAGAGTAAAAATACTGTGAAAAATCCATAAAATGAAAGATTGACAAGTGTATAATTGACCATAGGAGTGAGGGTGAGATTAGTGCTAAAAACAACCATTTTTTGACAAGAGAAACTCAAGTAGGGAGATAACTCAGACAAATAACAAGGCCTTCGCTTGCCTGGTTCCAAAAAATATAAACATGTTTTTGGAAGTAAGTCTAAAACAATTTTATATTTTTGACTTGTCCCTCCAATAAGGCATTTACTTTTTCTTATCTAAGAGATTTTAGAGTTTATAATTTTCTAGGGAATTATGTTTTACCCTCTTGATTTCATAACTTTTATAGTAACAATAGTTAATAAAAGGTAGTGGATACTTCCGTAGGCACTTTGCTACTCCACTCCAAATTCAATTTTTCTTTAGTGAAGGCATCATTTGAATAAGATAGGGTCCTTCCTAACTGCAAATCTTGTAAAATTCAGCAATTTTTCTTATTATATCCTACTTCCATTTCTGAATTATTTTGTATAGTCTTGAAAAAACGGCTTCTTTTCTCCAAAAAAGTATCACTCCCCTAGGCATATTTCAAACATTCTGAGCAGATTTTATCCTATTTAATTTAGTGTTATACAGTATACAGTGCTAAAGATAATACAAAAGTACACACATAAAAACCCATTTTTTCTATAATATTGGTGTCTTTGATATGCCTTGTTTTCTTCAGTCATTATATTTTCCTATTCATGATACCCTCTAAATCCTTAAATCTCTAGCTTTGCAACAAATTACATATAACAATGAAATCTGCAAGTTTCTTCTCAGGTGTCTCAGGATTTTTCCATTTTTTATTTGAAGTGGCTTTTTATTTACTTTATGGTAATTTATTATCCTGATATTTCAGCACTTTCACCTACAGTTCCTATTGTGTTTCACTTTTTTACATAGAAATTTTTGTCTCTCTCAAAGTATATACGACATGAATTCACTTTATGAGCTATTCTTTCACAAATCTTATTTCCTATAGAACAATTTTTGTTGCAGGTCTCAGGAGCATCTTAGGTGTAAGATAGGATGACCACAAAAGTCTGGGAATTTTCTATCTTTTTCCTTATTACATTGCCCACCTAAGGACAATAAAACTGAGCAATCCTCCATTTACCATTTCTGCTTGTCAATTTTCAGATTTCCTCAGTGCAGTAGGAGGCTCCGAAAACTATTTAATGTCTTTGTTTCTCACATGTCCTCAATCCTTGTCTCTTCTGGGCAGGCCAACTTCCCTGCCTCGGTCCCAGCATCCTCTCCCGTTTTCCCAAACGCTGGCCTGCAGGCACACGCTTCTTTATCCTGCGCCCTGTGATGGCATCTCAGCACGAGTCACCACCGTTGTTTCTGTTTTACTGCCGGCCCCCTCTTTTCCATTCTGTTTCTCCAAAGTGCCTTCTAGGCCCTGAAATCTACACATCCCTGAGGTGCCCTTCAGAGCCCTTGCAGAGAGAAAGACAGCGCTCTCATCTCCCAGTGAGAGAGCTTCCAGCACCCAAGGCGGCTCAACACATGGGAGCATAAAAGGGACAGCTCCAGAGACCACCCCATGGGGGACTGTTTTCTGGCTCTGTGGCCAGGATGAACCAGAAGTCAGAGCAAGGGCCGGCAGCAGGTTCCCACCCTCCTGAGGGACATCCTCAGAGGCCAAGACAGGGAATGGAGGATGCTCAGGGCAAATCCGTCGGGGCATGATGGATGGAAACCGAAGATAACAGGTGTGCTGCTCTTTCCCAACTGCCTCTGCACTGGCCCAAGCAAGGAAGCTTGGCTCCCCCATCCTGTCACACTGCCCGGGGTTGACCTCACTCAGTGCCAGTGGAAGAGGATGCAATGTTGACGCTGTTCTGGGCAGAGGACGCCAAAAGAGGCTTGTGTGTGCATCTTGTGTACATGTGTGAGAATGGGAGGGAGCATGTGTGTGTGCATATGCGCGTGTGTGTGAGCATGTATGCGTGAATGCGTATACGAGCATCTCTGCAAGTGTGTGTATGTCATGAGTGTGTGAACATGTGTATATGAATGTGTGTGAGAATGTGTGAGCTTCTGAGTGAGGGAGTGTACGCATTTGTGTGAGCATGTGTGCATGGATGTGTGTATTTAAGTGAGAGTGAAAGTCTGTGTGAATGTGTAGGTATGACTATGTGAAAGTGCGTGTGAGAGTTTGTGTGTATTTGAGTGAGGGACAGTATGCATGGGTGAGCGGGAGAGTGTGGGTTTGTCTGTCAATCCAAACCCTTCCTCGCCCTGGTTCCAGCCTGGCAAGGAGTCTGACTGTCACGCTGCTCCGCTCCTGTGCATTTCCCCACATGATTGATCCTCTAACATTTTAACCTGCTGTTTCCCCCCACATGTCTCCGCAGGAACATTTCCTGCACTGACTTTTTCCTCTGCCCAGGAGATCTGGAATAGTTTCCTCTGATTGTTCTTGTACCTTTCCTCTGTTTTCCCCAATCAAAGCTGCCTCTCCATTTGTAGTCAAACCACATACCCCTCCATCCTAAGTCACTATGTGCTCCCTTGCCTCTCGTTTTCCCATGTCTTGGTGTAGCGATCCACTTTAAAATTCCTGTGACCCCTTGAGAATGTCAGAGAAAAGCATTACATTATTCATGAAATAGGGGACAGGAGACAGGGACAAACAGATAAATGTAAAAATAATAATAAATTTCAAAAGAACCGAGCTGAGTGTGGAGGGGGGGAGTACAATGGCTTTTGGATTATTCTAAAAACAGATACTAACCGTATAAAGTACTCATGCTTGCAGCAATGTTTTAACAGCAAACGATACACGGCTGTGTTCTGTGCTTCCACAATAATAGTTTCAACAATGTGCAGACTCAACTTTTCTAAATTCCACCTGAAGAAGATGAACAATTTACTGTCCTGCCAGTGCCCTCTGGGTTTTCATTTATCTATTTCTCAGTGACTTGACATTCACAACAAGTAAGTGCTATGGTACTGGTTATAAAATTCTAAACCTTCTCACTATACCATGAAATAGAGCAGCAAAATGGCTTCAAATTGGTCCTAGTAGAATCCTAACCAGAAATCCCTAGCTATAAACTATAATGATAAGAATAATTAACTTCTACTGAACGCTTACCATATGCCAGGTATGTTTCCAAATACATTTGCTTATTTTGTTTCATTTCATTCTAATAACAGCCTCCTGAAGAAGGTGTTATTGGAGATAGGAGAACTGAGGCTCCGTGAATTTAAGGTAACTTGCCTGCATTCTCGAAGATATAAAGTCATCATTTGACTTTTGGGCAGCAAATTCCTCTGCCCTTGTTGTTAATCACTGCTTTCTACCATGGTTCATACAGATAGTTAAAATATTTGTTCACATCCCTCAGGATGATTTTTCCATTTTAAATCAACATCAGTTCTTGCTGTTCTTGAAAATCATCTGCGGGAACCTGGTTAAGCGTGCAGATATCTGGAGCCTCCCAGCAGAGATTTGGTTTTAGTGAGTTTGGGGTGGATCCCAGGATTCTAAAATTTAACAGAGTGGATAGAAGAAAATGGCGAAGGACTGTGGCAATACTGTTGTGCTATGCCTTGTTTCTGCTTCTTTGCCTACCCTGCTACGAGTAAGCTTAACAGTTTCCATTATGCACCCTGAGACACCCAGACTCAGTGGCTGCTGCAGTACAGAGAGGAAGAAAATCAGCAACTGAGGGGCCTCACTCAACCAACTTTGTTGACATTCATCAGCTCAGATGGCTTCTGGCTTTGTTCCTTTTAGGTGGGCTCACTCTGCAAGCCAGGTCCTTTTTCTGATTGCCATGTAGCCAGTAGTCTACTGCAGGGCACAACCAACTTTTTCTGTGAAGGGCTATAAAGTTATTATTTTAGACCCTCAGAGCTGATTTCTTCTGATTACTTAACTTTCTCATTGTACAAGAAACAGCCAGACACAAAAGGAAAAGGAATGAGCATGGCTGTGTTCCAATAAAAATTTATTTGTGGACACTGAAATTTGAATTTCATCTATTTCTCAAGTGTTACAATAATTATTTTTTATTTTTTCTGAACATAAATATATATATAAACCATTCTTTGCTTGTAGGTTGTACAAGAACAGGTAACAGAGCAGCGCCATAATTTGCTAGCCCCTGATGTACTGGGTTACTATACCTCCCTCTAAAATGTGGCTAGGGCTTCAACTCCAGCTTGCATGACACCCCACCCCCATCCAGCTGCTGCCTTGCCTAGGGTTCTTGTTTCCCATAATTCACTCTATCCTTTGCAGGGGACTTCTTGGAATATTGCAGCTTTTACATGTGTTGAGTTATTATTTGAATACTCTTGCTTCTATGCCCTTCCCCATAGCAGGTTTGTTGTTTTCCTGAATGACTGGGTCTCTCCTAGGGACACATGCTCTCCTTGAACCTGATTTTCCTTATAGATGGCCTTGAACTGTAGCTGATTCTCTCCCACCCTATGAGCCTCGAAGAGATTTCATAAACATACAGACACGTAAGTAAAAGTTACAGTTTCATTAAATTCCAATGTGGAATAATTTGCCTACAGACAATTAAGTTGGACAGTCTATGGAAGGACGTAAAATGCCAGCAGGTATTTAAAAGTCACGGCAACACATAGAAAGATTCTCAACTTCATTCATCATTAAGGAAATGCAAATGAAAACCACTTCACATCCACTAAGAGATACCACTTCACATCCACTAAAATGACTATAGTAGAAAGGACAGACAAGAGTAACTGTTGAGGCGGACAGACAAGAGTAACTGTTGAGGCTGTGGAGAAATTGGAACCCTCTTGAATTGCTGGTGGAAATTAAAAATGGTACAACACTTTGGAAAACCATTTGGCAGATCCTAAAAAAATTAAACAGAAAGTTACCATATAACCAACAATTCTACTCTTAAGCACATACAAAAGAAAAATGAAAACATTTGACCTCACAATTACTTGTACACAAATGTTCATATAGCATTATTCATAATATCCCAAAACTAAAAATAACCGAAATGTCCATCAGCTGAGGAAAGGATAACCAAAATGTGGCTTTATATAGCCGTAAAAAGGAATGAAGTACTGATATATGCTCCAACTTAGATGAACCTCCAAAACATTATACTAAGAGAAAGAAGTCAGCTGCAATCATATGATGCCAATTATATGAAATGTGAACAAATAAACAGATTTGTATATAGAGAAATTAGATTAGGGTGGACTAAAATTAAGGAGCTGGGCATAAGGAGAGACTGTTAATGAGAATAAGGTTTTATTTATCACCAAAAATATATAAAAGTATATAGTCTAAAATGTAAACCATAATGAAACCAAAAATTTATGAAAGTTTACAGTCTAAAATACAAACCATAATGTAAATCATAATGGAACTATGGTTGGTAGCCATGTTTCAATATCTGTACATCAGTTGTAGCAAATGAAACACCCACATGTAAAAAGATCATTGCTGGGGAAAAGGGAAAAGGGTTTGATGTTGGGTATACGGGAGTCCCCCATAATCTAAATGTGACTTTATTGTGACCTAAAACTTTTTCAAAGACATAATAAAAACTTTTTTTAAAAAAGGTGTAGACACTGAGAAAGAAATGGAAGAGATTGTCTTGCCACTGTATATATAGGGCAACACCTAATACAGTGATGGAAGGCAAAACATAAAAAAAATGTTTTATGATATTTTTCATTTTTTAATACTCCAATTAATTTTCACTTTATTTTAGTTTTTCTATTTAGAATCATTAAACCTGTTATTACTATTTTATTTTTCTACTAATTATATTTGACAATGTATCAGGCTTCATTTTTGAAGAAGTTTTGGACCACAGAGGGGTTCAACTATGGCAGGGGAGGACCACTGGTGTGGGGTGTCATTGATGGGGGATGATGCATGGGTGGGAGGGAGTTCTCCAGGACATGCATATAGGGTATATAGATATGTTCAGATGTTCGCTGGATATTGTCATAGTGGGTAGAGTTGCACATGACAACTGAGGGAGTGCTCAGTTCCCATCTTGAGGAGCTCTGTCACATTCCCCAGTGGAACAGCAACAATCCACCAAGTGCAAGGGCAAAGACCAGTGGAGAAGGATGGTCCAATGATGGGCCCTTGATACTGATGAGTATGCTTATGAGCCTGTGTGCTTGAAATTTCAGCTATGCCTAGAGCTACAGGGTGCCTAAGAGTTGCTTCCTGAGAGCCTCCATGTTGCTCAAATGTGGCCGCTCTCTAAGCCAAACTCAGCATTTAAATGCATTACTTCCCTCACAACGTGGGACATAACTCGTGGAGATGAGCTTCCCTGGTGCCAAGTGATTACTACCAAGAATGAGCTGGTGATGCAACTACAAAAAGATCTTGAATAAAAGGGGGAAATGGTAAACACAAATGAGTTTATATGGCTAAGAGACTCCAAAATGAGTCGGGAGGTCATCAGAGGGGTCGCGCTTATGCACATCTCAGCAGGATTCCAGAGACAGCCAAAGTAGATACAACTCCCAGTAGAGGTGCTCCTGAGGGCTACAAAGACACCCAGGTCCTATGGCCATGGCAGATGGCTCTGGAGTTCATTGCCTTGCCAGTGGACCCTACTTTGGAATTTGTGTTCCTGAGCATGATGGAGTTGGACTTAGAGAGGACCTCTCTACACATATCTTTTCTGTCACTTTTACTGAACCTGTGGTTGGTGCTGGGATTGGTGTATGCTCAGGAGACTTGAATATCTGGACTGTCCATGTGCCAGCTGGACATGAGCCTCAGCAGTATTGTAGCACCTACTTTCCAGTTCGTTGGACTTACCCAGGTGAGCTAACAGGGAGGTGAGGATGCTCAACCACCACACCAGGGAACCAAGAGAGTCTACAACTGCAAGCAGGAGAATCCCAATCATCAGTCATGTGGGATCTAAGCCCCCTCCTAATTTAGAGGTGGGAATGGACATCACCATTCCAAGATCCTCAGGATGGAGGAATAAAATATGGATTAGAGTGGACTTACTGGTGTTCTACTATAGAATTTTTGTGACTCTAGCAATGGAAGAAATTATATCACTGTTGTGGAGACAGTGGCCATAGGAGTTGCTGAGGACAGGGAAAGGGAAGAAGAGGTGTGATATGGGGGCATTTTCAGGACTTGGAGTTGTCCTGAATGATATAGCAGGAACAGATGCAGGACATTATATATCCTGCCATAACCCATTGAATGGACTGGAGGAGAGTGTAAACTATAATCCGTGCAGTATAGCAGTGTTCCAAAATGTACTCATCAAATGCAATCAATATGCCACACTGATGAAAGAGGCTGTTGATGTAGGAGGAATGAGGGTGTGGTGGGGAGTAGGGTCTACGGGAACCTCATATTTTTTAAATGTAACTTTTTATGTGATCTATGTGTCTTTAAAAAAAGACAATAAAAATATTTTTTTAAAAGTTAAAGAAAAAAATCATAATTATAAAAAACTATTTTCTTATTCTCCACTTTATGCTTTTGGCATTGTTTCTCTTTAAAAATTAAATGGTCTTTGATAAAGGGAAAATTTTTTTTATTTAGGGGCTGATAAAATATTATAAAGATATATTTTGGTGATGGCTCCAAAACTTTGTAAATATACTAAAAAACATTGAATTATACACCTTAAATGGATGAACTGTGTGTTATGTAAATTTTATCTCTGTAGAAAAAGTAACGAGCAAAAATGGTCACAGGAGCACAGCCTTCCAACTAAATCTCTCTGACTGAAGACTCACAGAAGGCCTCACAAAGAACAGGGTTGGAATTGATTGTTTCACTGAAATGGAAGTATTGTGACTTTCTCATTCACCTCTAAAAATTAAAACAGTGACAGAGACCAAGCCAGAGATCTATAGACAGATACCACGTCTGTTCTTTTTTGTGTCCCTTCTAGTCTATGTTGCTTTGTTCCTTCTTTCCGTTTTTTTTTTTTTTTGGGAGGCGGGGGGCAGGGAGGGAGGAAAGATAAGTGAGTATGTTTTAGCATCTTATCTACTGGCTTTTTAGCTATGCTTCTTTTTATTATTTTTATAGTGGTTGCAGTAAGAATTACAATATTGATTTTTAGCTTATTATGATCTACCTTGACTTAACATATGTTTTCACAGATGAGATAAGATACTTACATCAATATAATTCCTCTGCTCTTTGCACTATTATGCTCTTTTCTATTGTTGTCATATATTTACTTTACATATTTACAAGCTTCAAAATGCATTGCTATTATTTTTGCTTAAAGAGTCAGTTTTTAAATAATTTAAGAGGAAAAGTCTTTTATATCTACCTTTTAATATACCATTCCTTTTTATATACCATTATCAGTATTCTTTATTCATCTGGTACCACATCTCTTGAGCCTAAAAAAAAAATCTCTTTAGCATTTTTGGTAGTGTGGACATACTGACAACAAATTCTCTCATCTTCTGTTTTATTTGAAATATTTTTACTGTATATAAGAGTTGGCAGATTTGTTCAGTTTGTATACGTAGGGGGGACTAGTTTTTTAACACTTCAGAAGTTTTGTTCTATTTTCTTCTTGCCTCCATTTTTTCTTATAATGGCATACTTATCACTATTGCCTATTGACCAATATTTACTATTGGCCTTTTTTTCTGTTTGCTTCTAAGATTTTCTTTTATATTTTGTTCTTTATCAGTTTGATCGATGACATGACCAGGTACGGCTTTTTTTGTGTGTGTGTGTGTGTTTATCATGTTTGAGATTTCCTCAACTTTCTTGAGTTCACTTTTAAAAAATTGAATTTGGAAAATTTTCAGCCAATTTATATTCAAACACTTTGAATATTTTAAATATTTTGTTCTTGACCAATTTTTTCCCTTCTCTAACTCTGAGATTCCAGTCACACATATATTAGACACCTTGATATTCTTCTAAATATTAAGTTTCTACACATTTAAACTTTTAATTACTCTTTGTGTTTTAACTTGGATAATTTTTACGGACCTGTCTTCAAGTTTACTGATCCTTTTTTAAGTAGTGTTTTATCTACTACTAATCTCATCCAGTGAGTACTTTATTTCAGATATTTTATTTTTTCATTCAAGAATTTTCTTTATTACAATTGTTTGTGTTTTTTTTCTTCACAAGAAATTCTCTCTTCTTTCATTATATCTTATCCATATATTGTATATATAGACAGGAAATTCTCTGTCTCTTCCTTCAGTGTGTCCATATACTGTATGTATTCTTTTTACATATTTACAATGTTTACTTCAAAGCCTGGTATGTTCATTCCAACATCTGAAATATTTGTTGGTCCCATTCTCTTGCTTCTTCAAATGCCTTGTAAATCTTTTTTATTTTGTCCTAGACCTAATATGTAAAACAATAGTAAAAGCTATAAGAGTTTGAACCAAAAAGGTGCTGAACTGGCCTACTGTGGGGTTGTAGGCTTAATCCTTCTAGCATGGCTTTGGAAATCGAGCTCTGAAAGACTAAAGAGATACTTTTTGTTTTGCAGCCCAAAGGCCATCTTTCAGCCCTGGCTTAAGTTGATAGTTGAAGTGGGAGACGGTTTCATTTCAGCTTTAGTTAGAGCCAGTTAAAGTCTGGATTCTAATAATTTGAAGATTAGTTTGGGCTTCTCCCTTCAGGAAAGCCTTAGGATGAAACACTGAAATTGTTAGACCTTGAAACTTCAAGGCTGCAAGTCTGCTAACTCATAATATTTTCCAGAGCATGAAGCAGCTGGATTTTCAGATTTTGACAGGGTGATTCTAAAGATTGAGAGGCCTCCTCAAGACTCCAAGATGGCAAGAACTCAGAGTCCTTAAGAACATGATAATGCTACTGCAAGACTACAGACCGAGAGACTGGTTTCATGTGAGCATGTGAGATTGAGAGACCTCAAAAGTTCAAGATCAGGCATGTTCAAAACTGCTGCACTGCAAGTCCTGGAGGCCAACAGATGGGCTACATGGGCTATCTTTCTATTTTTCATCTCAGCTCCCATTCTCTCCTTACTCGTCAGCATTCCCATGAGAAGGAATTACTAGACAGAACAGACTACCGTTGTGTTTGGGGTTCCTCCATAACTAAATAAAATATGCCAGCCCATGGATTTACCCAGTGTTTGCCTGGTTTCCACCATCAGAGGGAAGACTCCTTCTCCCATAGGCAGGCCCCTCTGTCCTCCCTGACCACAAGAACTGTCTCAATTCCATCAACTTATTGCTCTGCCATCTAGTTCTTCATGATTTCTTTGTGTCCATAATTCAATGTCTTTAATGAAAAACATGATTTTTTTTTGTCTTTATGTTTTATCTGGTACCTTCTTGATTTTATCATGTAAATGAAGATCTTTCCCACCTTTCTGTTTCCTAGCTAGAAGTAGAACTCCTCCCCTCTGTTTTCCAAAGAACTTAAAATCTGACTGAAGGCAGAGCAGAACTAGGTTGAAAATGTAGGTGTCAAGTGAATGGAAAGGATGGCAAGTATTACAGAAGTTCAGAGAAGGAAATAGTATTCCCAGATATATTACAGGGTCTCCAGTTAAACTGAACTTCAGACAAACGGTGACCACATTTCTTAGTTAAAGTATGTCCAAAATACTGCGTGGGACACACTTATTTAAAGAAATATCTGTTGTTTACATGAAATTCAAATTTAACTGGGCATCCTGTTATTTTATTTGCTAAATCTGGCTATTGTGGGAAGAAAGATCACTAGTTGTGTGGGGATAAAGAGTCAGAAAGCGAATAAAAATGGAGTCAGGCTTTTAAGAAAAGACCAGGATGTTCAAAAATGGCCACATAATGTATAAATAGGGAAGTAGTGGAGAAAAGATCAGAGAAACATGTAAAATTCAAAATCATTAATGATCCTGAAAGCCAATCCAGGAGGAATGGACTTTATTTTGCTAGCAAAGATGAATAAAAAGGCTTCTCTGTAAATCTCTCAAATTTGACCTCTTTAAAAGGTAACGGTAGCAATAAGAATCAATTTTATGGTAGAAGGTCTTCCACAGAGAAGCCCTTTTGAGATTTTATAGGGCATTTTGCTTCAATAAGATCCCATTTTCCTTTTTATGTTTTTCCTCAGGTTTTATGGTCTTTTTTTGTTCAGATACAAGAAATGATGAAGACTCTACCTTCAGGAATGTGAAACAAATAACACTTTCTATTTACTGCCAGATAAATGAAAATGTAAATGGTGAAGAAATTGACAAATGACAAACAATAGACATTTAACCATGTTTACTCGATGCAACTAGCTGTACTTCAGTGCACAATTACAAATCATCATTTCAAGCTCTTCAGAATCCCAGCCCTGCCAAGAGCTAATTAACTGCTCTGACAGTGGAAGATGTGGCGATACAAGGCAGAGTTTCTGAATGACTCAGAGGTATTTAATTTGAATAAAAGCAGCAGTGAGAAAGAGTAGCAGCAGAGAGAGGATGCCTCACTTAAAGATTCTCATTTGATTTGACTTCAATATTGTCCATTGGAAATTTTCAATGGAATGAATTTTTCAAACTGTAAAACACCTCATGTAGCTGATAGCTGTGACAGAAGTGGTGACTCTGTAAGTGTGTGTTGGTCCAGCTCACCCAGCAGATGGACATTTTAACCTTGAGAACCTTACCTGCAATTTTGATTGGTGGTTAACCCTTGAATGATGGTGCTTTTCTTTTTTTTTTTTTTTTTTTTTTTTTTAATTTTTTTATTTTTTATTGACTTTGTAATAATATTACATTAAAAATATATATGTGAGGTCCCATTCAACCCCACCCCCCCACCCCCCCTCTCCCCCCCCCCAACAACACTCGTTCCCATCATCATGACACATCCATTGGATTTGGTAAGTACATCTTTGGGCACCTCTGCACCTCATATACATTGGTTCACATCATGGCCCATACTCTCCTCTATTCCATCATGTAGGCCCTGTGAGGATTTACAATGTCCGGTGATTACCTCTGAAGCACCATCCAGGGCAGCTCCATGTCCCGAAGACGCCTCCACCTCTCATCTCTTCCTGCCTTTCCCCATACCCTTTGTCCATTATGTCCACTTTTCCCAATCCAATGCCACCTCTTCTATGTGGACACTGGATTGGTTGTGTCCATTGCACCTTTATGTCAAGAGGAGGCTCAGACTCCACCTGGATGCTGGATGCAATCCTCCCATTTTCATTTGTAATCACTCTAGGCTCCATGGTGTGGTGGTTGTCCTTCTTCACCTCCATCTTAGCTGAGTGTGGTAAGTCCAATAAATCAGATTGTAGGTGCTGGAGTCTGTTGAGGCTCAGGATCTGGCTATCACATTGTCAGTCCAGAGATTCAAATCCCCTAAATATATCTTAAACCCCAACATTAACTGCACCTCCAGCACATTAGCATGAAAGTCTTATGAAGGGAGATCCCATCTGAGTCCAGATTCATCACACATAAACACCATTTCCAAAGAGGGGCCATCTGCCCTGGTAGTTAACCCCATCGGCCATGATCATAACTCCCATGGGTCTCTTTAGCCCTCAAAGGAACCAATATCTGGGGGTTGTATCTGCTTTATCTGTCTCTCTGACTCTGCTCAGTTGTGCATGAGGGCAAACCTTCTGCCAGCCTCCAGACTCTTTTTTAGAAACTCGTAGCCATATAAACTCATTTCTCCTTTCCATTTCCCCCTTACTTTAGGTCAAACAGCATTTTAAAGTCATGGTATTTTATGTAGACATGGATATTCTGCTGATCCGCATTGAACCTTCCGTATAAGGTCATTTTCCAGTTGCATCATCAGTTGGTAGTTGATAGTGGTCCCTCGTTGCCAGGGAGGCTCATCCCCGGGTGTCATGTCCCACGCTGGGGGGAAGGCATTGCATTTACATGCTGAGTTTGGCTTCGAGACTGGCCACATTTGAGTAACATGCAGGCTGACAGAAGGAAATTCCCAGGCACAAAGTTGCTCTAGGCCTTGTTATTATTTTGGGTTTATCAGCTCACAAGCATAGTCATTAGTATCAGGGGCTCACTGTTGAACCCTCACTCCCTCCCGGTCCCCACCACTGTACCTGGGAGACTGTCGCTGCTCCCCTAGGGACCATGACAGAGCACCACTGGCCAGGAACCCAGTACCCCCCCTACTGTGGTTTTTAATTGTTGCCACTATGAGTATATCCAAACATTACCATGCACCCTGGACATATGTTCTGTACCGCTCCCTGTCAGTCATATATCAGATGGTGCTTTTCTTGTCTCATGGTCAGTACACCTATTCCTTAAACATGTGCAATGGAATCAAATGTCTTTTTTATCCTAAATAATTGGAGGGATATACTCGTAATCAAATAGTCACCCTAATCATTAATTTTCAAGTGTGTTGCCATTGCACAGTCTAACCTTTCACCCCAAGTCCACTCCCAGTCTGAGAGGAGGCAGCATAGATTGGATTTCTCTTAGATCCAATCTGATAAAACATTTCAGATAATCTCAGAAGAAGTCTTCTAGCTGCTTCTCTCCATCCCCTCCCTTCCTCACCTCTGATTACAGTTACCTTTGTGACTGGAGAGGAAAAACTACTTTTATTGAGGTGCCAAACCCTTTTCCTGGTTTATTTCATTTCATTCTCATAAGAATATCACCAGGGTATTGTTACTTCTTTTTTTGGCATAAGTAGACTGAGTTTAAGGAAAGCTTTAGTGTCTTGTCCATCACTCAAACCCAGGTGGGCTGACCCCAACTGCAGTGGTTTCCTACCTCTCTGCACAGCCTCCTAGAACAGCCTTGCCTATCTGATAGAATCTTCAACTCCAGTTTTCTTTGTATATTATCCCTGATTCAAATTTGAATTCATGTGGAATGAAAGGCCCACATAGATTTCTTCCCCATTGTGGCAGTTTGATATCATTTATGAATTCCAAAAAGAGATATTGATTATGCTTGTAAACTGGTCTCTACATCTGGGCATGATACCCATTGATTGATTTAAATTCAAAGGCTTTATGTTTACTTGATTGAATTAAGATTAGGGCTTTGATTTGACCACTTCATTAGGAGGTGTAGGGTTGAGATCTGCCCCCTTTGTGGCCTATATAAACAGAGATTCAATCAAGAATACAGAAGTAGATACACAGGGGAAGAGCACAGAGGAAGAGAGATAGCTCCATAGACATGGCAGAGGCCCTGGGGAGAGAGATAAGCCTGATAGTCTACAGCTGACCTTGTGAAGAAAGCAGAATAGCTGAGATCAGAAGAAGTTGGGCCCCCGAACCTTAAGAGGAAGAGGAAGGCTGAACCTTCGCAGACACTGCCTGCTATCTTCCTTCAACATGTAAGTTTGGTGAGCAAGTAACTTTGAGCTGGATTCTTTCTGGCCTTGTAACTATAAGCTTTCATGCCAAATAAATACTTCTTATAAAGGCCAACAGATTTCCAGTAGTTCTCATCAGCACCCCTTTTAATACACCAGTGAAGCTTTACATCTTTGTGACTGAGTCTAGCTAGGGTTGGACTGTTCATCTTAGGATGACTGTGGGTCAGCTGCCTGCACTGTCAGGATCCCTAAGGGCACCCCCACTTGCAACCCCCACCACAGTGAGTTGAATTAGATAGTGCTGCTTAGCAGCTTCTTGGCCACCTAAACCTTTTTATTATGTGGGGATCTGTTACTTTTTCAAACTTGGCTTTCCAACTCATATGTAGCTTCTTCCATGGGACAACTGGGTATGTGCATGTAAGATATCAATAATTCTAATGTTCTTGGGGTATGCCCAAGATTTTCCTCTTTTAAAGAGCATCCAGTAATGTTTTGTAGAACTTACTGTTCACAGAAATTATGAAATGTTTCAAGCATATTTAAAAGCACACGAAATACACAGCATCTACCTATTACCAAGATAGAACAGATGTTAACATGTTGTGATATGTTTCAGATCATTTTTTTAAAGAAATAAAATGTTTGAAAAATCATTAGAGTGCCACTCCCATTCCTTCCCTTTTCCTTCCCAGAAATATCCACTAGCCTGAAATTGGTATCAATCCTAGGCATGTTTTAATATGTCTATTTAATATGAATAAATTCATAAGTAAAAATATGTATGTGAGTTTTAAAGATTTATATAATTGGACTCTTACGGCACATAACTTTTTTTTTTTTAAAGATTTATCTATTTATTTCTCTCCCCTCCCTCCCTCACACTGGTTGTCTGTTCTCTGTGTCTATTTGTTGCGTCTTCTTTGTCCGCTTCTGTTGTTTTGAGCGGCACGGGAATCTGTGTTTCTTTTTGTTGTGTCATCTTGTTGTGTCAGCTCTCCGTGTGTGTGGCACCATTCCTGGGCAGGCTGCACTTTCTTTTGCACTGGGCGGCTCTCCTTACGGGGCACAATTCTTGTGCATGGGGCTCCCCTATGCTGGGGACACCCCTGGGTGGCACGGCACTCCTTGCGCGCATCAGCACTGCACATGGGCCAGCTCCACACGGGTCAAGGAGGCCCAGGGTTTGAACCGTGGACCTCCCAGGTGGTAGACGGACGCCCTAACCACTGGGCCAAGTCCACCGCCTGCAAATAACTTTTTACAACTTTTTTTGCCCACTTTTTAACGGTGTCTACCTTAGAGAACTAGATGAGCACGAGGAGATACGCATAAGAATTTTCACTGAATCACTGCTTGTTTTAGTAAAAAAAGAAAAGAAAAGATAAAGAAAGCATAAATTGTTCCTCTGTGGGGTAAAGGTTACATAAATGTGATTTGTTCATTCAGTGGAACCCTACAAATATTATCTAGAAATTAAAATGGATCAACAACTTCTACACATACATAACTTACTTTCAAAATATATTTAGGCAATACAAAGCAATGAAAATTAAGTGATTTTTTTGCAATAGTAGGTTCTTGTTTGCTTCTTTATAAGATTGTTCTCTTTTTTAAACAAATTTATTGTTGCATATTAATAAAGCATAAATTCATACAAAGTGTACAATCAGTGGTATTCAGTATAGTCACAGTTGTGCATTCATCACTTCAACCACTTTTAGAGCATTTTCATTATTCCAGTAGTAATAAAAACAACAAACTCATCTCTTCTCTATCTCTCTATGCTTTCCCTGTCATAAATAGCTGCTATTCTGTTTCTGTCTCTCTACTTTATTTGTATTTATGTTTTGTAAAAACAGTCTTATATATGCAATATCACCAATATTTATATATTTTACACGAGGTTTCACTATGTTATACAGTCCCACGTTACATTTTTTAGCTTTCCTTCTGGTAATATACATGACCTCAGCCTTACTCTTTTAACCATTGTCATACCCATATAAAAGTAGCTAGTTACAAACACTACGATATGCTTCCACCATTTTTATTCATTTCCAAAGATTTACAGACAACCTTTTTATTTATATTATCAAGATTAATCTCTTGATAATGTAAAGTATTGTATGATTTAGTGCATAGAAATTCTTAGTACTCTCTGGTACAAAAAACAAAGAACAGCATCTCGCTACTTTCTTAATCAAAATCTATGCTCTCTTTCGGCACTGGTGAATCCTACAATGCAGTTAGCAGAAAGAGGCAAGAAATAGACACTGAATTAAGGAAATGTGCTAGCAAACTCCCATTCAGTCCCTGCCTTTGACTCCCCTAACAAACTAAGGATAAAGTAAGCTATGTCTATCTATCATTCCTAAGAAATTGGTCCCATTTACTGTATTTGTGTAGGGTAATCAGATCAGTGATGCTTTTCAGAAGCTTGATCTTTCTTGCTATCTTGTCTTATCAAGTCAGTTCTGCAAAGACTTTGGATAACTCATTTGTATGCAGAACAGAACTTCCAAATTGGCAACTCTAACTACTGCAGCATTTGAACCACCACATATAGACAGCAGTAAATTACTTTCAATATTACCTCCAGACTATTAAAGCTATAGTGGTATGAGAATAATGCATGTGTGCATACTGCTACCGTCAGTAGGTATCCAATCAATAAAACAATATAGCTCAGTATTTCAGCAGAGCAGAGGTCTGATAAAGTAATGGTAGCTTGAAATCTGTTAATATATTCAGTAAAATCTCTATTAGTGAAACTTCCATTAGCTGCTGTAAACTTGGAAGGCTTAGCTGCAAAGCATGCTGGGAACGTTGTGGCTCAGACCTGAACTTCTGTTAAGGAAACTGAGTTTGTTGTGGTTGAAACTGGAAAGGAAAATGTTTTTGTTTCCTTGGCTGCTCAAGCTAATACCATGCAAAGGGACAGTTGAAACAATGGGAATTCAATGCCTCATGGTTTTGAGGCCAGCAAAAAGTCCAAATTAAGGTGATGCTTTCTCCACAAAGACTGTGGCATTTTCTGTCCTGGGTTCCTCTGTCATATGGTAATGCACGAGGCTGCCTCTCTTGGCCTCTCCTTTCTCTTCAAGGTTCTGTTGATTTCAGCTTCTCACTGCTCCCTCTGTGGCTTTCTCTAAATTTCATTCAATTGATAAATGATCTCAGCAATAGGATTAAGACCCAGCCTGCTTGCGGTGGGCTATACCTTAACTGAAGTAACCTCATCAAAAGATCCTACATATGATGGGTTCACACCCACAAGAGTAGATTAAGTTCAAGAACATGTTTTCCTGGGGTATACTCAGCTCCAGACCACCACAGGAAGTGATGTGGTTTAAAAATCAGGGAAGCTGGGAAGTATATGCGGCTCAAGCAGTTGGGCACCCACCAACCACATGGGAGGTCCCAGTTAGGTTCCTGGTGCCTCCTAAAGAAGCCAAGCAAGACAGCAATTTAATGTGATGGGCTGACATGGCAAGCTAATACAAGATAAAGGAACGAGATGATGCAATGACGAAATACAACAAGGAAACCCAGTGAGAGATACGAGTGGGGAGCAGAGGTGGCTCAAGTCATTGGGTGCCTCCCTCCCACATGGGAGGTCCCAGGTTCGGTTCTTGGCACTTCCTAAAAAGAAGATGAGCACAGAACAAATGGACACAGAGCACAGACAGTGAGGGCAAACAATGGGGGTGGGAGAAATAAATAAAATAAATAAATTTTAAGATTCAGGTAAGCATGCACCTGTGTGAGACAGTAAGTATTGAGCCATCCAGTTGAGCTGGGGCAAAGCAGCAAATCTCTGACCTGCCGGAATTGATAGGTCAACCTGTTGTACCTTGCATTGTGCACTGCACTCTTCTTGAGTACATTTATCAAGACTCTAAGTTGGATGGAAGGGACCAGGCAGGTCTGTATGTTTGTTACAAATCCCCAGGGCCGAACAAAGTTCCCTCCTCAGGTTTAACAGTAAAGTCATAAAAATGTTTCGAGGATATGAGAGTCCCAATGTAGAGGCGCTGGCTGGATGCCAGGCCTGATAAGACAGGTCTTCTCTATGCCTCCACCAGGTCTGCAACCAATTTAGAAGTAGCCGTAAGTCCACTGGTCAGAGCATTGGTTCCAATTCAGGTCATTTGTTTCATTTTTTCAATTGCATTGTTCACCTGATATGTTACTTACTTTTCCCAAGGTTCTGTTCTCCATCTACAAAACGGATAACGGTCCCATACAATGTTTTTAAGGATGAGATAAATTCAGTTTTGGTTAGCATGTAGTATTTGTTCAAAACACATTTTTTGTTGGTTGGTTGGTTTTGTTTATTTGTATATTTTAATTATTACCACTGTAAGTCAAGATTAGATTCCATTCTAAGGATCGAAGGTCAATGAGAAATAAGAGGGTATGAGACAGAGTTCCAACTATTGGCACTATTCACAGTGGGGTTCTAGTCTTAAAGGTGTGAAGTTCCAGAAGGAATCATTAGCATATTTCAGAAGACAACCCAGACTCACAGCCTAGGGCAACAAAGAGGTGGTGGGTTGGGAGAGGGTGATGAAGCTGTGGACAATTGGGACTTGGAAAGTCTTTGGTTTGGATGACAATAAATTTGATTACTGGAAAGAATACAGATATCCAATAGACCTTCCCTAGGTGCTGGGACCAGGGCTGCTTTACTCAGAGTTAGTTGATGTTGAAGCAATTGGGAGAATCCTGGCAGAGAGGACACAGGTTGAGGGTTGACAAATTCATTCTGGTGCACTGAATACTGTCCAAAGGCAAATCCAGAAGCACAAATAATGCATGAAGGAGAACTATATTTTTAAGGCCACTGGAAAAGGGGAGCACTGACCACACATTTATAGCACATTTATTAAATTAAATCACACCAAAACAGAAGTCAATGTGGATAAATAATAGATTTAGATTATTTTTCACTTTTGGCAAATGGTTTTCACTGGCAGCAAGAAACTGAGCAAAAACAGGGAAGATACCTAAAAAGCACCACTGACAACTGAAATGTTGTCCTGAAATTGCCAGTACAAGGTACATCTGCTATCATTTCTGAATTCTATGTCCTTGGCAGAACGCAACAAATGATCTCGGCATTTTTCCCTGGTGAATCCATATATGGCTTCAGGAAGGTTCTTAAGACAGTGCAGCAGGCTCTTCTAACCAAACATATTTGGCATGAAAATCCGAGGATTTAGCAGGCTAGATTAACCCTTAGTATTTTGGAGAACATGGAGGCCTAATGAAGTGAAAGCACTTTCCTACTAAAACCTCAGGGCCAGCTATTATACCTCTCTACATTAGGATATTTTCCATCCTCTTTTCATGATCCTCATTTCTATTTCTATTCCTATTCAATTTAACTTTATCATTACATCAAATACACTTAAGCTAGAGATCAGATGTTAAATACATCACCAAATACATGAAATGATTTTTCTTGAAGTCACATAACCAGTTAGTTGTTCATAGAGTCAGGACTCAGGCAAAATACTAGGTACTTGTGGCTTAATTCACTGACCATGTAAGAAAAAATGAAAGGAAAAAATGTGGAGTGAACGCAATTCAAAGTAAAAACTCTTCTCAATGCATAGCAACTCTTCTTGATGTGAAGAAAATCTTTGAGAGAAAAAGAAGACACAAGCACAAGCTCCTTCAGCAGCTTTTATGAGTGCTCTGGATCTTCCAAATTATCATCCCCCCAAATTGTGTAAATTCTAAGCAGCAAAAATAATAGCTAATGGCATTTTTAATGCTTATTATAGCTTCAGTATTGACTTCTGATAAATTTATGACAGAGACCATTGCATTTTTATATCAAGTACTTACTACATAGTGTACTGATCAAAAAGAAACACCAATTTGTAGTTGTCAGGATAATTTAAACTGGTTATAGCAGTTTAGATTGGATGTATCTTTATTTTGCTGAGGTTACCATGATATCATTCCTACAAATACTTGGTCAGGATTTCTCTCCTCCACTCCCCACCCCCCAGAGAAGTGTATCATTTATTTGTTGTAATGCAGTTTCAAAGAAATACCTGAAAATAAGAAGGCACTGCCTAGAACATCTGACCTGTGTGGGGCTGGGGGGTGAGGAAGCAAGAATCAGCCTTCCAGACAAAAGTAACAAGAGCAAGTGCAAAGGCCCTGAGGCAAGAATGGGTTAGTCATCTTTCATGGACAAAAGGGGAACTCATGTGGTTGTTGCACAGTGGCTGGAGTGCAGCAAGGGGTGAGGGAGAGCTAGCAGCCAGGTAAAGGTGGCCTTGTAGGCCATGGTTAGGAATTTATTTGAGTTTAAGGCCACTGGGTGGTCAATGAGGGATTTAAGCAAGCAGGGATATCCCCCGCGTAGTGGAGCCCCATGCACAAAGAGTGCCCTCTGCATTGAGCTGTCCCACGTAAAAAAAGCGCAGCGTGCTCAGGAGTGGTGCCACACACAGGAGAGCTGATGTAGCAGGATGACACAATAAAAATAAGCACAGATTCCTGATGCTGCCTAAAATGCAGGGGAACACAAAAGAACACATAGCGAATAGACACAGAGAGCAGAAAACGGGGTGGGGGGTAATAAATAAAATAAATCTTTGAAAACAAAAACAAAACAAAACAAAAACACACACTGAAGCAATTGCAGCCACGTCTAAAGTCTGAAGGACAGGGAAACATCTTTAGTAGAGCATGCATTTATGATGTACTGTTGGAGCTATAATTAGACACTGAATTTTTTCCTTCTTCAAAAGTTTGTTTATTCTGCTATTGTTGTCTTAACATTCTTGTTTTATTTAAGTATTTTCTTGATGATTAGCATGCATTTATGTAGCCAGGGTAATTAGGCTGAATCACATCAATTTGGAGAGGTTAAATTCTAGTAATTATACATTTGCAACTTACAATTATAGTATAAATCTGATGATGGCATATTACTTGCAATGCATATGATACTGGCAATTCAAGAAAGATGTTATAAACTTAGAATCCTAGATACTATTGACTTAAGCAACCCATTTAGTCCATAAAAATGTCTGAGCTTGAATATTCTAAAAAAAAGAAAGCTGTAAAATGCTCCCTTCATATTTTACAGTTGAAAGTGCAATACTGTATCTGTCTTTGAAATGTTTTCCAAATAGCCAGAATGCCAATAGGAGATTATATAAGAAAACAAAAATTCCTTCCACATACTCAACACGGTATATTGAAGGGTCCCGTTCTACTTCCACATATGAATGAAAGTCCCAGGTATTTCCGCAAATTTTGAATTTCACTATTAAATAACCCTATGATAGAGGAGTCACAGATATATCTATGTTTCGAGGTGGAAATAACTAAATTATATACTTTAGCATGGGAAATGTCATAGATATCAAAAGAGACTCCACCTTTGTCTCTTTTCAGAAACAGCACTAAATAACTGGGAAGACCAGTTGGCAGGAAACAACTATTTTGCTTTTCAAAAATAGTTATAGCTGAGGATCCACCTGACATCCTGAGGGAATTTTTTTTTTATATTAGAAGAACTAGACTATCATGAAGACATATCTTATCAACCTCTTCAAATATAACATGCTAACGAGGCTCTTTAACATTACACTTCTAACAGGCATTATAAAGTTGCTGAAAATTATCCCAAGTGACTGGAACCAGACACAAAGCACAACATATTGTTTTAAACTATTATACAGATTCTAAATACTCATGTTTACTGAGATGGAATTAGATTAGCAGATATGTATGGCAAGGGAAGGATAGAGGAACTGAGAGGTTATTGCTAAGGAGTAGGTGGTTTTTCTTTTTGGAGTGATGAAAATGTTCTAATATTGATTGCGGTGATGAATGACCAATTCTGTGATTATAGAAAGCCAATGAATGTATGCTTTAGAGGGATTGTATGATATGTGGATATATCTCAAGAAAATTGTTTTTTTTATGTTTTTTCTTTATTTTTTTTTAATATTACATTAAAAAAATATGAGGTCCCCATATACCCCCTACCCCTCTCGCCCCACTCCTCCTCCCATAACAACAATCTCCTCCATCATCATGAGACATTCATTGCATTTGGTGAATACATCTCTGAGCACCGCTGCACCTCATGGCCAATGGTCCACATCATAGCCCACACTCTCCCACATTCCACCCAGTGCTTTTTAAAATCAGTTGCTGAACAACCACAAAAAAAGGCAGCCCACGTTTAGACTAATTTTTTAAATTGTTACTTTATGAATCAAATAATTGCACTTGGTTCTGTGTGAATCCAACTATAGTTGCATGCATGTACACTGATATCTATAGAAATTATAAATTAATAATTATTTGTTGAAATATTGTATAGCAAAAGCAATTCTACTGACTTCATGATCTTAGTTATGAGAGTTGTGGGCACATCAGTTTTCTGAATTTTAATTCGAGAATATTTTCTAAATGCATCGATTTTCATTTATTTTCAATCAACTTGACATTTTGAATAACTGTATATTTGCAGAAAAGTTACACAGATAGTACAATGTTCCTCTATACCCTGCTCTCCAGGTATCCTCAGTTGCTAACATCTTACATTTCCATGATACATGTATCAAAATAAAATAAAAAAATCTGTGTATTATGACAAACTAAACTCCAGATTTTATTTCTATTTATCAGTTTTTCCATTAATCTATTCTATCTGTTCTGGGATATATCTCCATCTTTACCTTTCCCTCTGCCTCTCTCCCTAGTCCTAGCTAGTTATCACCTATTATCTATCATCTGTATACATCTATATTAATAAATTTTCATAGATATATATTTAACTATAACACATACAGAGAAAGAAAGGGAAAGATTGCATTTTAAAAATGGGAGCATTTAGAGTTAAAGATTCAGCTTTAGGGACAAGGAAACAAGCAAATCACCAAAAGTTTGTAACTTTCTCCAAGATGTGACATGGTTTTTAGGTACCACAGAACACAGTCCAAGGGCATTACAAAGTTTTGATAACAAATTTGCAGGCAATAGACCATTGTTGCGTTTTAGGATGTTTTCAAGCTTCCATGACAGGACAATATTACAATGTGAAGCATCATAAAGATGTGGTGTCACTGATAAATAGCTGTAGCTGTGCATTCCAAGACAACTACTTTGATTTTCAAGGTTTTCCAAGATAACATCATTGCTAATTGCTAAGAAGCTTTGAACTGTACCTAAAACAGACCCACGATTTGCTGAATTTTGTGAAACCAATTTGTAAAGAACCAAACTGATTATTCATTGTTTATTTTGTTGTTCCTACTTATACAGAAGCATTTGTCATCTCTGATGAAATTAAAAAGATGAATGAACATACCATCCCTCCCTTCAGGGATCTCAAAATCTAATAGGCAAGAGAGAAAGACAGAACAAACAAGATTAAATATAAGGTTGAGTAGGGGAATTAAGCTCACAAACTTCAGTGGAAACTTGAAAACACATGTTAACTGGAATGTTTTGGGCGCTTAGGAACATGAGAGAAAGTCATTCTGCAAAGAGAAAATGGTAGGAATCGAGGCTGGCAAACCCAGCCTATAGAATGCATATGTCCTGTGAAGAGGCCAGTTGCTGCTGAGCTTCAGGCAACTGCTCCCAACCTAGTCCAGCTTTCCAGAACTCTTCAGAAGTCAATATCTAGAAATACAGACTTTAATTTTAAAATATCTTGATTTCTAAATATTGTCAAAATTATTTTTTAATGTTTATAGAGATCAAAAATATATGTCCACTGCAGAGAGTTGGCCTATGGGCTTCCAGATTGTAACCTTAGATCATAAAAAGGCAACAAAAACAGGATGAAGAGAGGGGTGCAAGGAATATTCAGAGAATGTTAAAACTACTATTTGTCAATCTACCAGCAGTAAGTAAGGTGGATAATAGGGACTTTGTCCAATTTACTGACATTTATAAGATGCAAACATTTAATTGAACGTCAAAAGTATAGTTCTGATGAACAAATAATTAGTTAAAATAGGACCGCTCAAGACACCATGCATTTTAAGGGCACCCAGCAATGAGCACAATCTCAACTATAATATTGATTTAACACCAGTACCACTCAACCTTTGCACCAAAACTGCTAATTATATTTTTACCTTCATTCTTCCTTCCCTGTTTCTTCTCCATTTCTGAGTTGATGGTCTTATATACAACTTTTTTGAGAAAAATGGAATCAATAGAAGAGTATTTTCACATGTTCCCAGTACCAAACACTATCAATTCACTTGTACCTGTGCCCATATTCAATATTTTCCCTCCTTCTAGCATGGACTACCTGCCCATGCTCCTATACAAGACCAAGTCTTCCACTTGTTACTGATCTCATTCCCACTACTCAAGAAATCCATTCTTAAATGTCTTCCCTCTTGCTCACCCATTTCCTTCTATACCAGATTATTTCCATTAACAGCCAAATATGTTTTAGTATTTCACATCACCTCACAACTTCGTCTTTTAGAAAAAGTCTTCAAAGGATTTGTCTCTATTCTCTATCTCCAATTCCTCTACTTCAATTCCCTCTTCATTTTACATACCTTCTGGAAAAACTGCTCTTGTCAAAATTGCAAATAACCTCCATCTTTGCCAAATCCACATCTCAATTCTTGATAGGTCCTGCTCAATCTATCAAGAGTGTTTGATATAATCAGTGACGAAGTTTCAGGCTGCTATGACAAATATCACACAAAGGGTTGAGTTAAACAACTGGAATTTATTGCTTCAAGGTTTTGAGGCTGAGAGAAGTCCAAAATTGAGGCACCAGCAAGGTGCTGCTTTCTCCCCAAGGATTGTTCTATTCTGGTGCTGGTTGTCAGGTATGTTTGAGTTCTTTGGCTGTGTCCCTGCCTTGCATCACCAGGATGTCCTCTCCTTTCTCTCCCAGGTTCAGTTGACTTCCAGCTTTCAGCTCCTCCCTGTGGCTTCCTCTCTAAGTCTGACCTTCTGCATATAAAGGACTTGAGTCATCAGATTAAGACCCAACCTCACTCTGTTGGACCACACCTTAATTAAAATAACATTTTAGAAATCCTATTTACAATGGGTCCACACCCACAAGAATATGTCTCAAAACCAAGAGTATGTCTATATTGGAGTATGTAATTCAATCAACCACAATTGGTTACTTCTTTTTGAACCATTATCTTTACATGGCTTTTGAGAAAACACTTCTTTGGCTTTCTATTTCAAAGATTGCTCCTCAGTGTCTTTTGTTGGATTTCTTTATCTCCTAAATGTAGACGACCCCCTCTTCTAAGACTTCTCTTCTTTTCTACATCCTACTCATTCTCTAGCTCCCTTCTTGTCCAATGCCTATACCCTCTACATGTTTAAATCTTCCAGTTTGATATCTCTCACCCCAATTTTCCTTATGAATTCTTTTCCTGTCTACCCAATATCACCATTCAAAAGAACACTGGAATTCTAAACATTTCCAAAATTGATTTACTTCCCCAAACCATGTACCTTCCAAATCTCTCCCATGTCAGAAAAAGTACCCACTTTCTTCCAAGTGATTAGCCCAAAAACTGTGGAGTGATCCTTGACTTCTCTAGTGAGACTAACTTAAAAATATATCCAGAATTCAACTACTTCTCACCAATTCCACAAATTCTTCCTGGCCTAACCTATCTGAATTTCTCTCCCTTTTATTTATTATCACTATTACTGTTTCTCTATTTTTATTAAGAAAAAAAATTCACTATTAAAATTCATTTTTTGTACATAATCCAGTGGTTTTCATTATA
The DNA here is from genome assembly GCF_030445035.2 of Dasypus novemcinctus. Taxonomy (NCBI): domain Eukaryota; kingdom Metazoa; phylum Chordata; class Mammalia; order Cingulata; family Dasypodidae; genus Dasypus; species Dasypus novemcinctus. Next base: position 25,104,763 of record NC_080686.1, on the reverse strand, counting down.
TATAGTATATTGGTTGTGTGGTCATCATCATATCTAATTCCAGAAACTTCCAGAACATTTTCAGTACCCCAGGAAAAACCCATAACTGCGGACAGTCACTCTTCATTTTCCTACTCCGACCCAGCTCCTAACAGTTTCTAATCTATTTTGTGACTCTATGTGTTTGCCTTTTATGGACTTTGCATATAACTAGAATCATACAATACATGACCTTATGTGACTGACTTCTAATACACTTAGCATGATGTTTTCAAAGGTTATCCATATTGTAGAATCTATCAGTACTGTACTCCATTCTTTTCTTTGTGGTTGAATAATATTCCATTTTATAGATACAACATATTTCTTTATTTAGCAGTTCATGGGCACTTGAGTTGTTTCCACTTTTTGCTATTATGAATAATGCTACTTTGAATATTCATGTGCATATTATTGTTTGAACACATGTTGTAATTCTCCTGGGTAGAATGTTGGGACATATGGTGACATTCCAAGAAACTTCCATACTGTTATCAAAAGTGGCTGCACATTTAGCTTGCCCACCAGGAATGTCTGAGGATTTCAATTTCTCCTCATAATTTCAAAGTCTTGTTATATCTATCTTCTTGATGACAGAGGTGGTACTTCATTGTGGTTTTGATTTATAGTTCCCTAATGACTACTGATACTTGGTATTTTTTTTCATGTATTCATCTCTATACCATTATTGGAGAAATAGCTATTCAAGTCCTTTGCCCATTTCTAATTGTTTTTTTTTTTCAATTGTTGAGTTGTAAGAGTTTTTATATAACCTGGATAATATACTCTTATCAGATATATGATTTGCAAATATTGTCTCCCATTATGTGGTTGTCTTTTCACTTCTGTGAATGTTCTTTGATGAGCAAATGCTTTTAATTTTGATGAAGTCCAATTTGCCAATTCCTCTTTGTGCTTTCGGTTTCACAGCTAAAAAACCAAGGTCACAAAGATTTATGTCTGTGTTTTCTTCAAAGAGTTTTGTAGTTTACTCTTATATATAGGTGTTTGATCCACTTTTAGTTCATTTTCATATATGGTTTAAAGTAAGGGTCCAAATTCATTCTTTAGTAAGTGGAAGGCCTGTTTTCCCAGCATAATTTGTTTAAAAGATTATTCTTTCTTCATTGAATGGTTTTGGTACCCTTGCTATAAATGAATTGAACATAAAGGAATGAGTTCTTGTCTGGATTCTTAATTCTATTCTACCAATCCATATGTCTATCCTTATGCCATACCATACTTTATATGAGTGTTTTGAAATAGGGAGTGTGAATCGGTCATTTTAGGTTCCTAGCAATTACACATAGATTTTAGAATTAGCTGATCACTTTCTTCAAAAAAGAAGGTGTCTCTGGTATTCTGAGCTTGTGTGAGAGTTCTCTGTTCAGCATTTTTGTAATATATGTGAAATTAAACTTTTGAGAAAACAAGATCTATCACATCTGAATCACTGCCTTCCTTAACTGTTCCAGGATGTGCTGCTCTTGTTTGGCTATCATGAGGTTTGAAGTCCCTCTGAGGTAGGGTCTTATAGAAACTCATAATATGGAGTGACCTTGTTTATGGTATACAGTTGGTAAAGACCTAGCCTCCTTAGAGAGGATCCATGGCAGGGATTAACAGAAGTATGCAGACATCCTATAGGATCTGGGCAGAGGCAAAGTTTCCTTTGCCCTTCTTCACAAAGATCATAGCACTCTCACCAGTAGCAGGATGATCTCATGTTGGGATAGCAAATGTGCTTATTCCAATACTCACACTAACCCATGGCAATAGCTGCCTGGAAAACTGAAGGAAAAGACCCTATAAAAATGGTAGAATGATATATTTTAGGGCTTCACTCCCACACAGAAGCTTTGAACAACCAGCAAAAACTTACAGAAACATCTTTCTCAAAATTCCAGAAAACAGTTAAAGGACTGCAGTAAATGGACAAGTGCTGAATCTAGCAAGCAAAAGACTACTTAGAAGCTGTAGGATATGTGGTAACCTGGTTGGCCCCTGCTCCACCTCGTACTGGCTTGGCATGGTGGTGGCCCATGCTCCCAGTGCAGGCCCCTGGTCCCAGTTCTGGAGAGAGCAAAGTAATCCTCATGCACATACTGGAAGCATATTCTTGCCCATTTTGTCTGAGGCATCTGTTCCTTAAGCTTCCATCCAGTTAGTGTTATGACATAGCTTTCTTTGCATGTCAAGAAATGTGTTATTCTAGCAATAACACATTAAAATATCAAAATATCCAGGTTTCAACAAAATGTCACCAAACAAAGAAGAAAAGGGAGGGATAGTTCAGGTAAAGAAGTAGATTAAAGCTTTAGAAACCAGCAATGAAGAGGACCAAGCTGGGACATACTAGATAGGGATTTTTAAAAATGGTCCCAATTATGTTCAAAGACCTAAAGGAAAACATGGGCAAAGAACTAAAGGAGATCAGGAAAAAGAGACATATACTCAAAGTATATCAATAGAGAGATGGAAATTATGAAAACAGCAGAAGAACACAGTATCAGAAATATAAAATTCCTAGATGGGTTGATTAGCAGATTGGAACTCTCAGAAGAAAAAAATCAGTGTACTTGAAGATAAGACAATTGAAATCATCCAGTCTGAGAAGCAGAAGGAAGAAAGAATGAAGAAAAATGAACAGAAACTGAGGAAGCTGTGGGGCACCATCTAGCGTATAATACATGCATTATGGAAATACCAGAAGGAGGAAAAAGAAAGAAAGGGACAGAAAAAATATTCGAAGAAATAATGGCTAAAAACTACCCAAATTTAATGAAAATATGACTACACACATCCAAGATGTTCAACAAACTCTGAATAGGATAAACCCAAAAAGACCAACACTGCAACATATTATTATCAAACTGAAATAGCAAAGGTAAAGAGAGAATTCTGGAAGCCACAAGAGAGAAGCAACATGTCATTTTCAAAGGAGCCTCAATAAGATTAAGTGCTGATCTCACATCAGAAACCAAGCATACAAGAAGAAATTGGTTGATATATTTAAAATGGTAAAAGCAAAAAAATTCCAACCAAAAATTGCCAGCCAACATGATGGATGTAGTAGTCTAATGAATTTCAATTCTGCTCATGTTGACTGGTTCCAAAATAGACTCTGTCCCTATAGCACATAAGGGCCACCTTGAGTACAGCTCAATGTGCCCTTTTCTTCTCTCAATGTTTTATCTGGCAAACCTACCTTTCAAAATGAGTGAAAGAATAAGACATCCCTTCAGTCCCCCCAAAAAAACAAAACAAAAGTGAAGGGAATTCATCACCACTAGATCAGCCCTAAAATAGATGCTAAAGAGAGTGTTGCAGTTTGAAAGGAAAGGACAATATACAATAAATCAAAGCAATATGAAGAAATAAAGATCTCAGCTGAGGGTAATGATGTGGGTAAATATAGATGCCAGTACTATTGTATTTTTAGTTCGTAACTCCATTTTTTACTTCCTACATGATCTAAAAGGCAAATGCATAAAATGTTCTAAGAAATTTTGGTTTTGGACTTATCATATCTAATAAGCATGTAATTTGTGAAAAGAACTATGTGAACATGGGTTGATTATGGGGTGTATGAACATAGTCTATGTATACTATTGAGGTTAAATTGCTATAAAAACAAATGAGATTGATATAGGTTTAGGATATGATATTTAAGCCCCATGGTAATTACACAGAAAATATTGGACTATACAAGCTAATAGAGACAGAAATTTAGAGGACAGAATGGGTTAGGGGAATGGGGAGTTAATGCATAATGGGTGTTGGGTATCTGTTTGGGGAGATGAGAAAGCTCCAGTAATGGGAGGTGAAGAGAGTTCCAGAGTATTGCGAATGTGTTTAGTCCCATTGAATAGTATGCTTAGGAGTGGTTGAGCTTGGAGAATTTATGTTGTATATATGTTTCCACAATTACAAAGAAAGAAAGAGTACCTAAAGAGACAATGACAACTGAACGCAATACATGAGTCTGAAAGAGCTATAGCAGGTATAAGAAAGGGCTCAGAGGGAGCCACTTTCAGATTCCAGGACCAGGTTGAGTGTCCTCTCCAAATGGCAACTGAGGCCCTCGATCTAGACTTGAAGTCTGCTCTAGGTCAGACCAAGGCATCTCAAGACCAAGCATTACTGAGGATGGAGGTTTGGTAGTTTGGAATACAAAAGCTCAAACTCAGTAGGCGTTCTTTTTCTCTGACAAAACTGTTCACCTTTTTCTCCAATGTTATGGGAACTAACATTTGATTTTTCACCTTATCATTTATGACATTTTAGTGTTTACTGTTTTAGAGCAGTTGAAAAATCCCACATGATGGATGTAGTAGTCTAACGAATTTCAATTCTGCTCATGTTGACTGGTTCCAAAATAGACTCTGTCCCTATAGCACAGGAGAGCCACCATGAGCACAGCTCAATGTGCCCTTTTCTTCTCTCAATACCTACCCCAGGAGCTCAGTGAACTCTGATTATAAACTTTACTTGGAGACATTACCTCATACAAATCAAGCATTCATTAAATGCTCCTTGATTTTTGTTTTTAAGTTCTCTAGGTTTTATTTATCAAATGGATAGACAGTTCTTTACAAACATCAAAGACTTTTCATCTGACAAATGAGTTTTACTCTACAAAAACAAACACTTTAGGGAAAACTGTCTACCTCAGCCGCTTTTCCCAATCAAGATGACCAGCAGGACATGATTCCTTCCCGCCCTTCACAGTGACAGCTGATTCAGAGTCTGGAGCTTGGTTACAAACTGTCATCACTCACATCGACATAGCGTTGGGGAGATGACCTTCAAATCCAACCACACATCACTCTCCAGCCACATGTCCTTGGGCAGCTAGTTTCTGACATGCTTGCATTCTTAAAATGCCTTATTCCTTTTTTGTATGCATTAACCCACTTAACATGATTATTTACACTTGTTTCCTTTCTATAATTTTTTTTACCTCTTGGGTTTGGCAAAGACTTCCATTATAGAGATAGCCCTAGAAGTAATCAATAGTCAAAGAACCAAGATTTAAGAAATGGGCTATCTGAAGCAGCAGCAAGCCAGCAGCAGCTGAGGAACACAGATTCATCTTGACACAGACTTGCAGATACTCATACAGGAAGATGATGATACTCTTTGGGTTTTCTATTATAGGGCTGATATTTCTGTTCACAGAAAACTAGAGAATTTGAAGACAAGATAAAACTATTTACACAAATGAATACACTAACTCTTTCCCTCTGGGGCCTACCTATCGACACTATTCAAACAAAAGAGACAGAAAATCTGTAGGTAATCAATAGTGAGACTATTACAGTGTAGTGGCTTAGGTAATGTTGGCCACACGACTGTTTTATCAACCTGAAAAAGTCAGTAAAACGGGGGGAGTAAATCCTCCCTGAATAAGAATTAATTGAGAACAAGCAGATGCTAATGACCATGCTAAGAAAAAGCAATTTGCAATCCATGGCAGATCCAAATTGGTTCTGAGTATATCGACACACAGCTAATTTCATACACTAGGAACTCTTGGTGTATATTTGAAGTAAGGGTAAACTATGCTTAAGTCATACTTTACTCTGCAGTTTTATTATTATTTATCTGCCTAGAAATTGGGGAGTATCTTGAAAGGAAGAAAGATAAGAGTTACAAATCACAAGTGGAAGCCAATGAGCACACAATCACATTAAAGTCACACAATCATAGTAAGAGAGGACTTCAAATTCAACTTGACCACTCGACCACAGGCTGAAGGTATCTGCTAACTCATCATTGCAAGTGGATGATTTCATCTTTCCTTCAACCCTACCAGTGGCAGAGAGACTGGTATTTTGCAAGGTAGTTCTCTCTGCTCATGAATGAACATTCTAATTTTTAAAATATCTTCCTCATCCAAAACATTTTATCTGCAGCTTAACCCAGCACCAGATCTTAATCATATTCCATGAAATAACAAAATAACATATCCTTGTTCTAAACATGGGCTTTTCAAGCAGTTTTAAATGACTTTCATGTTCTCCCTAAGGTAGCTCTGTCTCCATAGACAGTCCCAGTTTCTGTAACTACTTCTCATGCACCTGATTTCCCAAATGTTCATCATTTTGCTTTCCACATTTTTCCTGTAGTAAGTATTAATTGAGCATTCACAACATGCTAGAAGCTGGGGATATGCTGTTGAATAGAATTACACAGCTCCTGTACACCTAGAATTTAAATTCTACTGGGAAGGGCAAATGGGAACTCATGGCACTTTCAAGACATTGTTAAAAAGTAGCTCCTGCAAATGTACACAAAAATCCAGGAACTGCTTAAATGAAGTTGGAGTGCATTAGGACTACTTATCTCCTGGATCCAATCTATGTGTCTTTTAAATTTGGCTAAGATTGTAATTAACTCAGAAGGTACATCCCAGTGTGGGAAATTTTCAAACTTAAAGTAAACGAAAATTCTGATATATATTTCACAGCAAGTGCTGAATCTTATGCCTGTACTATGCTGTCTGAAGTGAAAATACAAACTATCCAGAGGGAAAAATCCAAAGATTAGTCAGTGCCCAGTTCAGGTGACCAGTATGTGTATAGCAGCAACGGCACCCACTCATGGAGATTAATAAAGGCTTTTCTCATTTGTTAGCACTTCTGATATATTAAAAACAGCAAAAAAAAAAAAAAAAAGGCCAAAATGAGATCCCAAAATTAAACAACTTGCTAACTGCTAGCAATTCTAAGACAATATAAAGATGACTAAGCATTGAATCATATTCCTTAAAGGCAGTCCTCAGCATGCCCTCTGAAATTTCCTCCAGCTTCAGCCTGCCCAGGCATTTCTCATGTTTGGAGAGTGCTTTTGTTCTTCACTGGGTAAAAAGACTTGGCCAACGGTGCGTCTCAAGGAACAGAAGAAACTTTAAGATTCTACCTAAATCGTCCTGTCCTAGAGCACTTGAGCTGTACTGTGTCATGATGGCTTATGCGCAAGGCTTGATCTCGAGACAAGTCTGTTTCAAGATAGAAAAAATTGGCACCAGTGTTGCTGTTGACTCTTCTTCATTTTGTCATTTCATCATTCTCTAATAGTTCAACATTTTTGTCATGGAATTTTCCTTTATTCCATAGGATCTACCTACTTTTTCCTTTGGTATACCTCCTATGTTTTTACATAAAGATCAGCTGAAAAGTAAGATTTCAGCACTTATATTAGAAGATGTATGGTTTGTACACTTTAATCATGATGCCTCATCTCCAATATCAGAAATTCTGGAAAACTGCTATGTTCTTCATGTTCCTAGATAAAAATATTTGAGAAGGGGGGAATGACCGCATTATTTGAGTCACAGAAGGTCTTCACTAAATCATTTGGGCATGGGTTTCAGTTTAATTTATAGTGTTGTTGTTTTTTTGCCTGCCCTCTATGTTTCATAATAAAAAAGGATCAGGTGGGCTTTGTGAATTTTTCTAAATCTTTGTGGTTTGCTATATAAATGATAGCAGCATGCGGTCACAGAGTGTTAGTACAGCTTGTCCCCTACTAGCTCAGTGACTTTCAAGCAAGTCATGCCATCATTCTGGATTTAGTTTCCTCATCTGCAAAATAAACTAAGAAGTTTTAAATTTTAAATGTTTATAATCAAGTTTTAGAGAATTCTTCATTATTTTTTGTGGAAATATTAATATTCAACTTGGATGTTAAAGTTTCCAAAAAATAAATAAATAAAAAGTTCATCAATTTTAATTTTTTACCATCATAAGAGGCAAAGGGAACTAACATTTTACATAAATTTTCCTATGATTGTTTAACTTCTCTTTTAGAAAATATAAAACATCCAATAAAGCATGCAAGTAAAACAGAAACACAAGCAATTTTTGTTTGGTTTGCAAGCATATTTTATATGATTCAGGGTGGGTGTCTAGGAGAAAACAGATTTTGTCCTAAAAATGACAGATCATTTCTGATGCTTTCTAGGTTGCTACTAGCCTCAATGTCTCTGAATACTGTTTAATTACATTTAGATTATTTTACTGTTCCCATCTCCATAAAGGTATGCAATGCAAACTCTTCTGGTAATTAGGAGAATAACCAAAACATGGAATAACCACAGCATAACAAATTTTATAAAGACTCAAGAATAATTGGCTGTAAGAGATTTTAAGTAATCTGTTTCCAATATTTGAAAATATTAAGATTCTACAAAATATTTTAAGGCAAATTTCAGATTCTCCCATCTTACTAATGCCAACCAAATAGCATGAATCTGGTAATAGATTGTTCATGTGGTATTTATTGCCACTTGTCATTATCTGGATAAGCAGTTGTCCAGCTAGCTAAGTTAGCTGCTGCTTGAAGTGTTCCAGGAGAAATAATCACAGCAGAAAATGTAGATGACATGGATGTTGGAATCTTATCATGCAAGATGTAGATAGTTTTTGAACCTAATTTCTGTTTTGCAAACTCAATAACTTCTACTTGACCTCTTGACTAGCCTTAAGTACACTTACCTTTCTTTGTAGATAAATTAGATATAAGTAGTGAACAAGCTGGACAAAGAACTAGTTGGAATGTCTGTCACATTAGAGAAAGAGGAATTGCTACTGTTACACTGGTTAGGAAATACACGTGAGCGAATATGTGGTAAGGAGAGGTTGGTGAAGGCAAAATTCAGAATCAGATTTTTTTCAAATACTATTTAGAAATATTTATTTCCCTCAGATAGCAGTAATATACATAACCATACAGAAAATGAATTGCAAGTTATGGTTTATGTATCTTCTAAGTTTCTCATAAGAAAGAATACTCCTGGCAATTGCAGCCCAATTTCTATGTAAGTTTTGTATATATTTTTTAAAGATTTTTAAAAAATTTATTTCTCTCTACCCCCAACCCCCAGTTGCCTGCTCTCTGTGTCCATTCACTGTGTTCTTCTGTGTCCACTTGTATTCTTATCAGTGGCACTGGGAATCTGTGTCTCTTTTGTTGTTGCATCATCTTGCTGCATTAGCTCTCCATGTATGGGACACCACTCCTGGGCAGGCTGTGCTTTTTTCGCATGGGGCGGCTCTCCTTATATGGTGCACTCCTTGTGCATGGGGTTCCCCTATGCGGGGGGCACCCCTGTGTGTCAGGGCACTCATTGTGTGCATCAGCACTATGTGTGGGCCAGCTCACCACACAGGTCAAGAGGCTCTGGGTTTGAACCCTGGACCTCCCATGTGGTAGGCAGATGTTCTATCAGTTGAGCCAAATCCATTTCCCATTGATCTATCTATCTAAATATGCAAGATTTGGATAAACATCTAAACCTTTACAAAATGATTTGGAGAATCCTCTCATACCCATCATATTGTTTTACTTGCTGTCAACCCAGTGTTGGAGTGGCTACTGGGCCACTGCATTTTTCATTTAAACAGAAAGATTTTGCAGCATCTTGGATGATTTTCAAGGAATAGGAGAAGATGGGTCAATGGTGAGCACCTGATTATCAGTTATTTGTATTTTATAAATATACGCTGCTTTAAAATTCTTGTCCCACGGTCATGAATGACAGTTGCCTCTTCTCCCAAAGAAATGAAATCCAAACTAATTTAAAGAAAAGAATAATCTTAGGTCTATTAAATATTTTCAAAATTGATGCCAAAACATATTCTACCCACTTTACATTGCATAATTACCACTTCTACGACCTTGGGGACCTCTCATCTGCAAAGTGGATTAACCATTTCTACCCTTCTGCTTTTACAAATTGTAGTGAGGTGCTTTAAAAGTTTATCACACCAAAAATCATGGAAAACTTTCTTCCAAGTGACTTTGATTATTTGGGAATTGGGTCAAAATTTCTTCTTCAGGTATCCAACATTCTAGTTTCTGACCATGAGTATTATTGTAGATAAATGTGGAGACAACATGGCAGACATTAGTAGCCAAAACTCTACAGCCACATGGCCTGGTTTTGTATCCTGGCCCTGCAGTTAACTTGGACAGGAGACTTGGACACTAACGAAACCTTTCTGCATCTCCGTTCTTCCTCTATAAAGTGAGGATAATAAAAGCACCCCTTCCTCTGCATTGGTTTTTTTTGAAGTGTAAGTGAGTCATTATTTAAAGTGCTTAAAGCAGTGCCTGGCACATGGCAAGCCCAATATATGTAATAATTAATATCTTTATTTTGGATTCAGTGGCATTTGTTCTGTGGAAGCAGGTCTAAGGCAACCATTGGCCTGGTGCAGAATTTTAAGCAAGTTCGAGAGGTAACTGGAGACAGAATTCTAGCACATGTTCTCCTAATTGTTCTGAGTTGTACTTTCCTACCTTACTTGCATCCTGATGTCAAATCTCATCCTCAATCCACACTGATGAATACTTTTAAAACAATTTAGATGCTATAACCACATGAAGAATAACTAGTCACCATGTCCCCTGCCTTCAAACATGCTCTCAGATGATTTATAAACTGTTTATGGATGAGTTTTCACCATAGTCTCTTTTTTTTTCTCCTGCCACTCCATATAAAAATTACTAGCAAATGGTGAAGGTAAGCTACAATATTCACTAGCTGAAATAAACACAGTAACAGCAAAAATGTATTTTTTCAAGCTAAGAACTGTGCTGCTATTAATAATACTAATAATATATCCTATACTAACACTAATATATTTAATAATATTTTGATTAATGAAGTTGGTGACTTTGCAAGTTTAGTAGAATTTTATGGTACAATGCAGTCTGTTGTAGTAACTTTTAGCTATAGCTTTTGATTTATAAGGCCATGATATTCTTCATGAATTACTAAAGGATGGGAAGATAATGGACAAGAAATAACTGAAAGCAAAGACAGAAAAGTTATTAAATTAAATTAAAAAATAAAATATAAAATAAAATAAACAAGCATCAAATGCACAATATAATTGCCACCCTCCCCAATTTCAGGAAAAAGCATAAAAATTCACTAGTAACCCAAACATAAAGAATAATGAAATGAAAAATACATTATTTTCTTCTCCCTGAGACTCTGGTCTGAGGCACTGTGGACAGACATTTATCTCCTTGCTAAGATTCACTTCGGTCAAAGCCATTCGTATCTATTATTGGTGGTTAATGAGCCCAGTAAGGAAGACCACATGTGATGGCTTTCCTTGCCGTCCTTGCCAAAGTGAAAAGTGTTTAACTGGTTTATTCAAGTCCAGTAAAGACAAATTCAGGTTTTCTGAAAACTCAGTAAGACACAAACTCATCAAGAAGATTTGGGAGTTATTGTCTCTCTTAAATCATACATGTACCTTTCAATGTTTTAATATTTGGAACACTCAATCTGAAGACATATTCTACATCTTTCAATCAGGCAAATATGATCCAAGTCTAGAAAAGAAAAGAAAAAACTGAACTTTAAGTACATTTCCAAGGCTGTCACTAGTTTTATGGTAGAACTCAATAAAATATGAGGAAGCAGCAATTGTAGTTATATTTGACAAAATGGACAAATCTGTCATAAGGATCACAGCATAAGGCAATGTGTGTGAAATGGATCATTTTGACAGTCGTGAGTGCTTCAAGGGCTTTAACTATTTTGTGCTTTCCCCACTTGCTAATGCTTCCAATCAAATACAGAGATAGAATGGAATGCAGTAAATTGATGGTGCAGGAAGCCAGGCACATATTTAATAGACTAAAGACAAAGCATGGCTTCTAAACTTATATTTGTTTTCATTCGTTTAGATTCTCCAAAAGCATCTGTAAATACAACAACATGCATCCATGGAAAACTATGCTCAGTAGTGGATCCAAAATCTTTTTCACACGGTTTCTAAAAGCCAGTTACTTTTTTCCTGAAATGAAGCTGTCTAACCCAGGTAAGAAGTGTAGTTTGAGATTTCTAGTGCAATTTAGATATTCAGAATTTCTTTCAAAGATCATGTTATAAATAAACTTCTTCACATAGGAAACCTTTGAATTAGCATATGTAACCCTATAAAAGAAGGACAAACAACATAGCTTAGTAAATCTAAAATCACAACTATTTCAATAGAAATTGGATAAAACAATGGAAGCATAGATGAGGAATGTGCTCTTTCTGGCAGTACCACCAAAGAAGAAATAAGCAGGAAAGCAGGATTATTATGGAGTTTGAGGATTTTCTATGCATATTAAATATCTATACTACCTCATATTCCTTACACCCTTGAAAAGTTGATCTTTTTTTTTTTAATATTTATTTATTATTATTATTTTTTAATTACATTAAAAAATATATATGAGGTCCCATTCAACCCCACCGCCCCCGCCCCCCACTCCCCCCACAGCAACATTCTCTCCCATCATCGTGATACATCCATTGCACCTGGTAAGTTCATCTCTGAGCATCACTGCACCCCATAGTCAATGGTCCACATCATAGCCCAGACTCTCTCACGTTCCATCCAGTGGGCCCTGGGGGGATCTACAGTGTCCCGTAATTGTCCGTGAAGCAGTATCCAGGACAACTCCACGTCCCGAAAACGCCTCCACATCTCATCTCTTCCTCCCGTTCCCCACACCCAGCAGCCCCCATGGCTACCGTTCCCACACCCATTTCACATTTCCTCTGTGGACATTGGATTGGTTGTGTCCATTGCACACCTATGTCAAGTGAGGGCTTAGATTCCACATGGGTACTGGATGCACTCTTCCCGCTTCTAGTTGTAGACACTCTAGGCTCCATGCTGTGGTGGTTGACCTTCTTCAACTCCATGTTAGCTGAGTGGAGTAAGTCCAATAAGTCAAAGTGTAGGAGCTGAAGTCTGTTGAGGCTCTGGGCCTGGGTGTCATATTATCAGTCCAGAGATTCAAATCCCCTACATATATCTTAAACTCAGCACCAAATACAATTCCAATAAAGTAGCATGCAAGTCTTGTGAAAAGAGATCCCCTCTGAGTCCATTTCCATCACGCAGAAACACCAGCTCCAAAGAAGGGCCATCTGTCATGGCAGTGAACCCCTTCTGCCATGACCATAGAACCCGTGGGTCTCTTTATCCCTCAAAAGAACCAATACCTGGGGTTGTATCTACCTTATCTGTCTCTTAGACTCTGTTCAGTTGTACATAGGGGTATTCCTTCTGACAACCTCCAGACTCTTTTTTAGAGACTCACAGCCTTATAATCTCATTTCTCCTCTCCATTTCCCCCTTACATTAGGTCAAACCGCTTCCCGAAGTCATGTTATTATATGTAGACAGGTATATTCTGCTGTTCCGCATTGAATCTTTAATTCAAGGTCATTTTATAGTTGCTTCTTCAGCTGGTATGTGGTAGTGATCCCTCGGTGCCAGGGAGGCTCATCCCCGGGTGTCGTGTCCCACGCTGGGGAAATTCATCACATCTACACGCTGAGTTTGGCTGTGATTGAAAAGTTGATCTTAAGTTCGATTTTCCTTTACAAAAAGCTCTGAGATTCTTAAAACCATAGCCTTCCATCTTGCATCACTGGCTTGCAAAGTTGCCTCTTTATTTTATTAGGTTGGTGCAAAAGGAATTGCAGTTTCAGACTGTGAATTTTAAATCATTATAACTAGGCTCAAACACATCTTTGTTAATCAAAATAGGAACCATTACAATCAACACACATTTGCCAATGAGAAGTCCGTTTATTCCTATTGCATAAAAATCCATGCTTCGGGATTCAAAGAAATCTTGGAAAGCATTTTCTGTATCCTGCTGGTCGTGGAAGGGTTTTCCCTGCAAAAAGTTGTCGAGATGCTGGAAGAAGTGGTAGTTGGTGAGAGGTCAGGGGAACATGGTGGATGAGACAAAACTTTGTAGTCCAATACATTCATCTTTTGAAGGGTTGGTTGTGTGACGTGGTCCGGTGTTGTAGTGGAGAAGAATTGGGCCCTTTTTTTGACCAATCCCAGCTGCAGGAGTTGCAGTTTTTGGTGCATCTCATTGGTTTGCTGAGCATACTTCTCAAATGTAATGGTTTTGCTGGGATTCAGAAAGCTGTAGTGGATCAGACCAGCTGCAGACCACCAAACAGCAACCATGGCCTTTTTTGGTACAAAAATGGGAAGCGCTTTGGAGATTCTTCTTGGTCCAACCACTGAGCTGGTCATCACATAAAATCCACTTTTTGTCACATGTCACAATCTGGTGGAGAAATGGTTCGTTATTGTGTAGAAAAACAGAAGACAAAACTTCAAAACGACGTTTTTTTAAATTTTTGGTCAGTTCATGAGGCACCCATTTATCACGCTTCTTCACCTTTCCAATTTGTTTCAAATGCTAAAAGACAGTAGAACCGTCAGCCTTGAGTTCTTTGGCAACTTCTTGTGTAGTTTAATAGGATCAGCTTCATGATTGCTTTCAACTGGTCGTTGTCAACCCCCAATGGCTGGCCACTGTGCTCTTCAACTTCAAGGCTCGTCTCCTTTGCACAACCTCTTGCACCAACACTGCACTGTACATTCATTAGCAGTTCCTGGGCCAAATGCATTGTTGATGTTGCATGTTGCCTCCACTGCTTTATGACCCATTTTGAACTCAAATAAGAAAACCCCTCGAATTTGCTTTTTGTTTAGCGTTATTTCCATACTCTAAAATAAATACAAAATAAACAGCAGCAATAAGTCATTAGCAAAAAAACCTAAAGCGAGAAACGCACATTAAAATGATGTATAACATTACCACATTTAAGAATGTATGCCAATATCAAATGGCAAATTTCAACAATGCAAAACCGCAAATACTTTTTCACCAAACTAATAACTCTGCTGCCTTTTTACTTGTTTGTGTGTGTGTGTGTGCGTGTGTGTTTGTTTCAAAAACATACCTGTTACAGGTTTGCAATGATTACCAGGTCATAAGGCTGTGGCTCCATTCCAATTGATTGAGCAAGCTGCCTACTAGTGGAAGACAGTGTATCTCCCCCCAAGAATGAGCCACATGACCATGGAACTGGAGCAAATAAGGACCTTCATCCCTCCTGGACCATCAAACCCTCCTGCATTCCAAGAAAATACCCTACAGGATATACATGCTAGTAATAGAATACAACAAAACAAAAAACTGTATGTATCTACAACTTCAGCTGTCTTAAAAGGCTACACACAGACAGCTGGAAAACATTTTCTCAAATGTGTGTGATTTTTCTTTTATTCTTTACATTTGTATGCCTTTTTTTAAACTTTTAAAGGTATGGGTGCTGTTTTTATAATTTTAAAAATATAAATGTTATTATAGGTCTTTAAACTGTTATCTGTATTTCTGAAATGTGCAAACTGTGAAAACTGTAAAAACAAATTTTGGGGGATGAGGGGGAGTAAACTTGCACATGAACATCAGCTAGTCGAAAAGCCAGGGAAATTAGCCAGTAGGAAGAGTCTGAAGGTAAAGGAGACATAAGTGGTAATTAAGGGAGATGGGAAAAGATTGACTCAAACAGAGTTGGGGATGGCCTAAGGCAAGAGGAGGGACACCTTATTTTTTAAGATTAGGATGGAAGTGATATTCTTGTCAATATGGCCATTAAATGGATTCCTTGCATCTACCAACAAAATTACTGCTTTGGGAGCTGCAAAGTTTGTCTGAATCTTGATGAGCTTTTCATCTTCAGTGAAGATTTGTTTAGACAAGGATCCTTTGATTGATATTATTTCTAAATAAGGCTAAAGAAGTCATAAAATTCACACATAAAGGGCAACTTCAGTATAGGTTGGATTTTATTCTGGTACTTATTTTCTAGGTTCTTCCATTTTAAGTATGGAATACAAATAAAAAGGCCCAGACAAATTGATATTAAAGATAATGATGTTTTTCCTAATTCAAGAACTATCTGACCTTGGAATGGTGTAAAGGAGAAAATTAAATGCACACTTTAGTAAAGGTAGAGCTTCTAAGCTTGGCTAAAAGGATGAAGGGTGAATTCATTGAAAAAGTAGGTGCTGAATGTCTTTCTTAATATTAAAACTGACCTCCAAATGTGCACAAAAATCATTTCTCCTCATATTAACATGTTCCCAACAGGTTAAGTAAAACAACAACAATAAACCATTATTAGAACAAAAGTTATTTCAATAAAGTAAAATACTTCCACAATACAAAAACACATGCTCAGAACTCAACTTCAAACAACAACAAAAAATTGCTTCTCTCTGAATATACCTCGTGTTCAGAGATAATGGTTGCTCTATGCAAATTAACCAAGGAAATGGTGAAAAGAGAACATCTTTGATAACATCTGCCTGAAAATGTTCAGAGCACTCAGCCTTTGAATCCATGTGGCTAAGTACAAATGTTAATGATTCTGAATTAGATTGGATGGAGTACTGAGATTGCCAAGTCTGACACAGAGAGTAACACTGAGGGGGAACAATCTGTGTGCTGGATACATTTTTCAGTCAGGATGAATGCTGAAGTGCAGAGTCACTTGAAGGAAATCTATTCATTAGCCAAAATGATGCTGGTATTTTTAATTTGCTTTCTTGCTTCCAGGCTCAAACACCTGCTAAGTGTGGTCTTTTTATACAAACTGAAAAGCATCCACTGGTTGGGAACAAAATATATTAACAGAGAAGCTGGAGCTACATGATAATGTCAGTATGTTGTCAATAGCAGTCTCCTGAAACACACCACCCCGCTCTATAGTTTATAAACTATAAGTGCACTTAGCTGCGCCATCTCTGTATTATGGAAAAAAACCCACGTTTTATAATCCAGCGACTCTGAGCTTGCTTCCTGGTGCATTGCTCACCAGCGGTGTGACACTGGACCATGTCCAGAATTGTCATTTACGCCTTCCCACCAGATCATGGCTGACCCTCGGATAAAGCCTAACGTCCTCAATTAACTTGGTCTAGAAGGTCCTACATAATTTGCCTGTCCTTCCTCTCCAGGCTAAACAAATGCCATGCCCCTGCTATCCGTAATCTAGCCCCACTGGCTTCTTTCAGTTCTGCAACACCGGCAAGCAATGCTCAGGCTCAATGAGCAGCTTTAGGGATAAGAGCACAGATACTGACATTTTCAAGGTGGCTGTTCCAGAGATTTGCCTCACAGGTGGTTTTGACACGTGGACACCAGAGAAGAAAAGAGAGAGAGAGAGAGAAGATGGTGGGTATGAGGCAACTAGGGGTGCAGGCTGGTTTGTGAGCAAGGGGACACCCATGTCCCTGGGGTACCGATGGAGCCATGGAGAGGGTGAAGGGGGTGCTCTCAGCAAATGTGATTTGGCATGGATGTAAATGTCACTCCACTTGTGAATAGAAGTGGCGATTGATTGATATATCAATTCCCTGTACAAAGCATGGGCAGTACTTACAGGAGGATGAAACAAAAATGCATTTTATTCTTTCCTCCAAATAACAATAAGATCATTACCTGTGCGAAGATACACCAGAAAAATGTGAAGCTTTGCATGAAGAAGCACAGATAAAGGGACTGAAAGGAAGGAGGACAGGGGAGCCCTGGATCAGAGAGCAGCAGGAAGTAGGAGAGAGTGAGGTATAGCCACTTCCTAAAAGAAGCACTGAATTCCATCCACCTGGCTCCTGTTCAGATTAGGGAGTTTTTTGTTATAAAAATAATCCACCTATGTCTATTAGAGAACATTTGGAAAATTATAAATGTAGGAAGATAAAAGATTACCCAGGTACCATGTGTGGTAAGCCAAGTACTGTTCAAAATCTGCTGTGTTTTCTTCCAGCCTTTCTTTTTCAGCATGTAAATTTTAATATCATTTCTAAGTTTTTACAGAGTTGACAACTCATTTTTTACAGCAGTTTCCCAAGCCATCATGCATTTTTCCTAAATTTCATTTTAAGTAACTAAGTTGATCCCATCTGGAGGATAGACCTCATATGTGTGCCTCATTTCCCAACTCGGGTATTAAAATCATTTCCAATTTTTAAAATATATAAATACTTGCTGTGACATTATTTTTGCCATCATACAGTTCTAAGTTCATACATTATAAGCATTACCTGAGAAATTCCAAAATGTGTTCTTGTCTCCTCTCAGGGGGGGCCCAT
Organism: Dasypus novemcinctus; assembly: GCF_030445035.2. Lineage (NCBI taxonomy): Eukaryota > Metazoa > Chordata > Mammalia > Cingulata > Dasypodidae > Dasypus > Dasypus novemcinctus. The sequence continues at coordinate 25,086,749 of NC_080686.1, read as the reverse complement.
AACTTAGAATTTCACCGACTCCACCCACACGGGAAGGCATCGGACTTGGCCCCCCAGCACAGGCACATCCTGCTGGAAGCGACAGAACCCCAAGGCGAGTCAGCCTTTGGGACTTCCACATTCACAGCTAACAGGGCAAGTGTGCGTCAATAAAACACCTAATACTCTACTCTCTGTGAACTTCTGTAAGCCGGGGGGATTTTATTTGATCAAGCAAAACTAACTTTCTTTTCTTTTACTAGTGGTGGTAAAGCTTTACTTTTTCCCTTCAGGAGAAATTTTATGATTTAATGATTTTCCTGTTTCAGTGGGTATTCTGTATGATATCATAGGTCATTAACAACTTCATGTTTTTGCATCATTTTAATACTCTCAAACGCTTCACAGCAAGTAATTGTAACATACTGATAAAATTCTCCTTTGTAACTCATCTTCATCTGTTTTCATTTCATAAAATGAAGCCACATGATTAGGAAAACAATATATTGAAATGTAACACAATCTTTCATTGACTTTGGCACATTTCCTTTAGATTTAAATATAAACAATTATTAATTTCTTTTAAATATGTAGCCATCTTTTTGGTGTGTCCCATACAAGAAATTTATATATTTTTATATAAACTATGCAGAAATCTTAATTCTTTACTTCTTTCGTGCAAATGATTCTTTGGGGGAAAAAATGACATTTTTCAGACACCTTGGAAATCACCATTCATTCCAAACAAGGTGAATTTCTGATTCTATATTATTTGCACAACAACTGATTTGGCATTTATGCTATTATTATTTTAGAAAACTGGTCAACATGTAAATAATCCAAATTAAGTGAAGAAAACGAAGATTTCTAAAGAGGAGACTCTCTCAAAGTCTATGTGTTAGCATAATTGCTTGATTGTGTATTTAACAACTAGTAACAGAAAAGATGAAGATTGGAATCCATTGATAATTAAGTAAAATTTCTACTTTCATTAAGCTGGTGCTCACAGCTGTTTTATAACCACTTAAACTGACAAAAAAGAATGTGATGGTTTTATTGCTCTTCACTCAACATCTCCATATTAAATACTATTTAAATAAGTTAAAGATGTTGAGTAAATTAGATTTTTTCTCAGAAAATAACTGAATTCAACCCCACTCAGAAGAAAGAAAAACTTCATCTGGTTGCCATCATTAAATTAGAGTCAGTATGATTTGGAGTAACATATGGGTAAAAGACAACCTTTACAGAACTCTTACTTGGCACTTTAAAATCTACATATTTTAGGGAGGGTGCAAGAGATACTGGTCCTTCTACATACTCTCAGGTGGGGCTAGCAAACACCTAATATCTAGAGGGCAATTTGAAAACATGTGTCAGTATGTTTTTAAAATGTTCATAAACTTTGATCCAAGAATTTGCATTTAGGAATTTATCTTGAAAAAACAGGCAAACAAAAAGACTCACATATAGGAATATCCATCTCAGTGTTTCCTTATGATATTAAAACATTGGGCATAATAGAGGGCAATTATGTGGAAAATAACTATACTATATCCATATAAAGTCACACTGTGTGGAATGCTTAGTGACTAAGGAAAGTACTATCATTATGTTTTTAAACGAAGATATAGGAAGTTTGAAAAACGTTTACATGTTTAGATATGTGTCTGAGAAAAGGTTTCTGAAATGACAGACATCAAAATACTAGCATTATTTATCTCTTCAGAGATGACTTTTAAAAATAAAATATTTTCTACATGTTCTCTAATGAAAAGATCTATAAAAGATGGTAATCTTTTATAACAGTAAATATTAATTTTAAGCACTTTAAGGAGGTTAAAATCTTTGAGCCACTTATACCTATTTATATTCACAGATAAGACTAATAATTCTAATGGCTGAAAGTGGCCACAAAAGACAACAGAGCCTAGGGCAGCTTTTCAGAGCCTGAACTGTCTAACCTCAGGCACTCGAGGTACCAGAGATAACTGGAAAACTGTCAGCTTACCAGAACACTGCACCTCATTTTTGTACCTTTGCTTCTCCCAGCCTCTTCCTCTCTGTCCCCATTTTTCCATTCTGCCATCTGAATGGAAAGCTCAACGCCTTCAAGAAACGTTCTCTTATCTAAAGTCTGCTCTTGGAAAAGGGAGTATATATTGATGAGTAAATGATGGATGGATCTGAAAGCTTCTTCAGTGCTAATAGACAGTCTGTGAGAAATCAGGGCAGGGGCAGGTGTTCGAAGGTCAGCTATTGACTTTTAATCACAGGATTTCCTAAATATATGGCTACATAGTTAATTTTCCAGAGGAGTTAGAGATTGCAGCATTTCCCAATCCCTTTCCATGAAACTCTTTTTATCAGAAAAGGTATCTGGGACTACTATTTCTCAAGACATTTTGGAAATCCCTAACCTAAAACACCACGTAATTTCTTTTATTACCATGTCAGGTCTACAGGCTTGGGATGGAGGGATTGATCCTTTCCTAAAATATTCCTCAACTCATATGACACTGAACCGTCTACACGGTGGCTTCTCTGCCGTTAAATCCTGTTTCCGATGAAGTCTGGAAGCTGTTCCTCCTGAGTTCAAGCAAAACACTGTCACTACCAAGAAGGACCTACTCAGGGCTGAGAAGCCTTGTGGCCACGTGTCCAGCTGCGCCCAATGCCGCTGCATCCAGGAGCCATCCCTGATGGTTCCAATCAGGAATAAAGGCTCTCACCTCTTTTGCCCGTCATTTTCTTCCTTGCCTCATAGTTTTCTCTCATTTACCTTGTAAAGCTTGAAAACAGTGTCCTTGACTGATTCACCCCCATAACCCCTACAGCATCCTGCAACCTTGGGTTCTTAGTATTTATTGAATGGATTAAAAAAAAAAGGGAAGAAATGAAGTTGATTCATTCATGTCCCAATGATAGCAACGTTCCCAGTCCTACTCAATCTCAGAGATTCAACTCAAATGTTACCTTCTTAAGGAAAACTTCTGTGACCTTCTGTGTTAGTCAACTAAAGGGGTGCTGATGCAAAATACCAGCAATCAGTTGGCTTTTATAAAGCATATTCATTTGGGGTAAATCGAACAGTTACCAGGCCATAAAGCATAATTTACTTCCCTCACCAAAGTTTTTTGCCATGTGTTGGAGTAACATGGCTGCCGATGTCTGCGAGGGTTCAGGCTTCCTGGGTTCCTCTCTTCCCAGGGCTTGCTTCTCTCTGGATTGAGTGTTCCTCTCTTTCTGGGGCTACGTTTCTCTCCAGGCTCAGCTGCTGTGCCCACTCCACAATACTAGCAAACAGCTCTGTCTCTTTCCCCAGGCCTTCTGCCGTGTGTAAGGAGCCATCTCTAGTCCTCTGTGTTCATCTCCTGCGTGTTCCCTTCCTGGGCTCCAGCTCAAAATTCCAGCATCAAAAGCTCCAGCTCTGTCCTTTGCCATGCCTTTTGTCCGAGTCCCCAGCCACCAAGAGGCAGGGACTCAATGCCCTACTGACATGGCTCAATCGAAGCCCTAATCATAACTTTATCATGCCCAGGTACAGACCAGTTTACAAACATGATCCAATATCTATTTTTGGAATTTGTAATTATCTCAAACTGCTATACCTTCTTAAAGAGCTTGGGTAACTTCTGTGTAAATCTTTATCAGAATACTTATTCCAGAGTGTAATTATTTTATGTGCAATTCCTTTGCTAGATCTTGTCCTATTCTCTTGAATGCTTAGCATTAAGCACAGTGATTGGCACACAGAATATAAACTCCATGAGGATAGATTTTATGTCTGCTTTGTTACTCTCTGTGTCCTCAGGACCGAGCAGATTCCCACCTTTGCTGAGTAAACCAAAATGATATGCTGGATGAATGGATTGAAGGTTGAAAATTAAAGGCATGAAAGACTGAGAAGATATTGTAGGAGTAATCACATGCCCTTGATGGACTTTCACATTCATTACAGACTCAGTTTCAGAAACCTCAGATGGGAGAAGCTATAGATGTTTCTGCCAGGGAGGCTTTTAACTCCTCTTAATCCAATTAATTTAATTAATTAAATTTAATTTCAAATGAAATTCAAAGTTATAACCTAGATATCTGGGCCCTGCTTAGAGAAAAGTTTCCATTGTATTGTAAAATGTAATAGACATCTAAATTCCACTCCTGATAGAGCTTTCAAAAATAGGCTCATGGGGTATGGGGCTTAAGAAATCACTACAAAAGGCAAGTGAAGTTACATGACTCTGAATCTATGTAGAGTCTGTTTGCTGTAACTTTACCTGTAATTTTTTTCTGTTAATTTAAACGATAGATATTTGGGATTGTATTTTTTTTTTCTAGTTTACTAATATTTGGAAGTACTTTGTCATTTGTGATGTTTTGGTTTCCTCCTTTTCAACCTAATTTTATGAGCTGGTCATTACTTTTACCCATTTCCTACCTTGGTACTGCCAATCATTTGAGTTAATAAACCAGATATTTAGTAGAATATGATACTCTGCTCAAAGATGACCCACAAACCTGTACTTTGCAATTTGAAGTGTTCATTAACATTATATTTTTAGTTGTATTCAAAGGGATACTATTAACAACATTATATTTTCAGTTGTATTCAAAGGAAATCATTAAAATTTTACTTGAATACAAAAGTGCCAAAATACTTATATTTAAAAGCGCCACATTATGAATTAAACTCTCTTGAACATAAAATGCATTGATGTTATTAATCAAGCATTAATCCACTTGGAATTGAGTGGGGAGCATGTGACTCTAAGAGTCGTTATGGGCTCTCATGCATCTGGGAATGAAATGCATTCATTCCCTACTAGTTCAAAAAGTATCACCTTGCTGGATGAGACGCAGGGGCTCAGGCCGTGGAAACCGCTGAGCGCTGATCAAATATGAAAGCACTGCTGTGAGATCAATAGCACTAAGACAATGTGAAATGCATGGCTATCTTCTAAAGGACAGGTCGGGTACCAAGGGACAAAAAGGTTTTCCTCTTCCTAAACTCATTACTGCAAGCTCAGGTTGAGAGATAAGCAAATGTTTGGAACAAATGTGAATTCAGAATTCAATTCCCACATTCCAGGCTGAGGAGTTAAAACTGGGATGTTTAAAGTCGCAGTATATTCAGAGAGGCTATTTCCCCTGACACAGCCTTCAGGAACCCTCAAAGATGGCATGAAAAAAGATAATGTCATCAAATAGCATGCTAATTTACAGTTTCGGTCACAGATTAATTTGATACAAAAGCCCTTAAGTCACAGAAATATCACAGAGGGTTTTCTGGATCACGAATCTAACCTGCTCTACTGCCCTCTCTAACATAGAAGTAGTTCATTAAAATGATTCTGTAGTTATAGCAAAATCATTTTTGCTGGAAGAGGTTTCTCCTCTCTTTTTTTAACTTCCTCAAAGAAACACAAAAGAGCTCTCAGACTAAGTTTTTCCTCTACTGGAAAGGCAATATTTGTCTGATAAAACTACTTCTGTCAGGATATTTAGTAGCCTCGAATGATTTCATAATTGCAAAGAACCATGATCATAATCTCATTTTCCCTTAGCTATTAAGTAACATCAGAGGTCTTCTCTATGCATTTATTTGGATTGTTTTTAGTGGCTTGGCTATCTCTTAAGAAGTCAATTGAGGAAGTCATGAGGAGGAATCTAAATGGGGCTAACCCCATGTTGTTACCTACTGTTTGGTTTTCCATTATTTTCCTATTACTTATTTTACCTCTTTTGCTAAAAATTATTCTTTCACATTCTAAAACATTTAAAGGGCTATGCATGGGATAACTACATAGCAGCTATAGTTTAATTGGATAGATAGAGCTCTTAGAACAAGTTAATTAACTTTTTCTTTTGTATAAGTCTCCCTTTCTGTTGTTCGTAGAGCATTTCAAAAAGATAATTAAGCATTCTCTAAGGCACTTTTACAGTCCTTGTTACTATCGATTGTTAACAAGACTTAGCTGAAAATAATCACCTTTTTTTTCAGGTTACCTGAAAACATAAAAAAAGACAACCCTTTGTTATTTTAGAATACAAGAAAATCAATTGGTACAGCAATAATGCTTTTCAGATACAAGCCTTAGGTAAGAATAAATACAAGGTCGTGATTTGTCTCATTGTGTGATAGTTTAATCTATTTGTCAAAAGGACCTTACCTGAAATTATGATTGTTTCCCCACCTTTATCATTTTTGAATTCACAATTTCAAGCACAACGTTGTTCGATTTGTGGTCATGTATCTTAGTCAATTTAACACCAGCCCATTCAAACAGAGCTTTCAGCCCATAAAAGGATGACAGAAAAAAGATGTTGCCATTACTGTGCTTACTTCGAATGTTGTAAAAACTACATTTAACTAAAAGAAGTGGAGCTCTAAGGGAAAGAATCATCAGGTGCAACTAAAATATTCTTTAGAGAATTCATTTTCCATGTTTTCAGAATATCGACTTTTAAAAATACAGCCCAATTATTGGCTAGAATTAAAGCAGCCCAACCAAGAACTGATCTTTGATTCACACACACACACATTTTATATATATATATATATATATATATATATATATATGCATATACTGTACATGTATATATATACATACACATTCACCTGATTAAAGAAAGAATGGTTTTCAAGTAACAATAATATAAAATGCAAAATCATAAATGCATTTGTAAAATATTACAAGTGTTTTATCTCCCACTCTTTCCAGCACACACTGTCTTCTACATCCAACTCCTGTGCCATTTCTTAGTAAGCTCTTCTCATCCCACCTGTACTCATTTTGCATCCTAAGCCTGTGGGACTTGCCTGCTTCTAGAGTCTAAAAGAACCCTATCAATTTTTCAAGGTCCACCTGGATTTCTATTCCATCCCCTCCATGGTGCTTTCTGGCTGCTTCTGTATTCTACAACTGCCATCTTCACATGTACTTATGCAATACCTAAAGGTTGGAACTTACTCATAGCTCTACTACATTGTATTGAACTGTTTGGATTGACAGTAATAATAGCCATTTTATAGCCCTACCACCACAGTCTTAATTTAAGGCAAGCTTTAAGTTTACTTCCTTATTTCAGAAAAAAATACCACCTCTCAAATTCAAAAGTTTTTGTTTTGACTTCCTTTAAGTAAGTGTTAAGAATGGATGTCATTTACCAGTGTAGCCTCAGCACAAAAAAAACCTGAGTGTACTGGATGTAATAAGCCACCCAGAAGAGTAGCACCAATACTTTCAGCCCAACAGGGGTGTTTTAATAAACAAAGGTGAGAAAAGACATGGAAAGTATGATTCCAAGAGGCAGAATCAAAAGCAGCATTCTCTGAACACAGACATGCTCTGTGTGCAAAAAACATGCCTTACTAATGACACTAGTAACTAAGGTTTATTGTATACCTAGTAATTATCAGACAGATGACATAGGTTACCTCAATTTGTATTCAGAAAATTCTTTAAAGCATTACAGGAAAGTGAAGCTGAGAGATGACAAAGGACTGGCCACAACCACCAGACAGCAAAGGCAGAATGTGAATCCATGTAGCTTCAGGGACTTGGCTTTTGCCCCACAACCTGCGCTATCCTTTACGTGCCCTTCCACTGGAGCAGGGAATCTTTGATTTCTGAAGAGGCCAAGACCTTCCCAATTTTTGAAGATCTTAGAATATTTTGATTTAATGCCAAGAAAAAAGGTTCTGAAAATTGAATGATTTAAATTTATATTAAATTTCCATTTACTATATTAATAAATATTAAAGTAGCCTCATTAACAAGTAGCATCAAAAGTATTCAGTTGAGGGTTTCCATGGATTGAGAACTGGACTACCTGGCCCTCTCAATGCCTTCTACAGCATTTGATTGGTAACAACACTGTCATAGCTCTCAGTCAAACAAGAGGGCACTGCTATGTAACATCTTTTACAAAAATCTCAATCTTGGAAGCATCCTTATTTTTTTTTTAAGATTTATTTTTCATTTATTTCTCTCCTCTTCCCCCTGACCCCACAGTTGTCTGCTCTCTGTGTCCATTCACTGTGTGTTCTTCTGTGTCTGCTTGTATTCTCGTCAGAGACACCGAGAATCTGTGTCTTTTTTTGTTGCGTCATCTTGCTGCATCAGCTATCCGTGTGTGCAGCACCACTCCTGGGCCGGCTGCACTTTTTCACACAGGACAACTCTCCTTATGGGGCGCACTCCTTGCGCATGGGGCTCCCCTATGTGGGGGACACCCCTGCATGGCACAGCACTCCTTGCGCACATCAGCACTGCGTGTGGACCAGCTCACCACACGGGTCAGGAGGCTCTGGGTTTGAACCCTGGACCTCCCATGTGGTAGGCGGACACTTTATCAGTTGAGCCAAATCCATGGAAGCTTCTTTATACTCTCCAGGTGCTTTGTGAGGATACAGTATGGCATTATCCATGCTTCCATCCTCCCTACAGAATTGTCATGCCAACTGACATGGGCAGAAAAAATTCCTTCTCTCCAAAGACAGCAGATTCTTCAGAAATCTGGGTGGTTTTCAGAAAGAAAAAGAAAAAGGAAAAGGAAAAGGAAAAGGAAAAGGAAAAGGAACCTGAAAATGAAATGGAGAAAAACTAGTAGTCAGAAATTCCCCAGCATTGTTTTTATGAAACTTCTCCATGAAATGTTCATTTGTGACATTTTACTGAAGCTCTTAATTAATGAAATGTACTTCACCCAGCCGTTCAGAAAGACTCAAGGAGACAAGAGAGCAAGTTTGGGAAAGGATGACAGGAAGACAAACTCTGTCTTTCAAATGCGAGTGGATTTTCAGAAGAGCTGTTGTTGTGAAGGAAACATATTTGCAAAAGGTAATATTCCCATATGTAAAAGGCCTCTTTAAAGTTAAACCGATCCATCAACATTGCAATTTTCTAGGAGCCACAGTGAAAAAGAAGAAACAGGTGAAATTAATTTTAATGATAAATTTGATTTAACCCAGTGGGTCCACAGTGTCATTTCAACATGAAAAATCAGTAGAAAATTATTAACGAGATATTTCACATTCTTTGTGCCAAGTCTTTTAAATCTGGTCTGATTTGACATTTACAGCACATCTTAATTTAGAATAGTCACATTTAAAGTGTTGAGTAGCCACATGTCTGCTCTTTCAATACAGGGTTTGAGCAATTCATCCCTCCTCGGGAGGTTTTGATAAAGAACGTGAAATTTGGGTGAGGAACCTTGCCTCAGACCTCAGAATCTACTCAGAAAGGAGAGGAGTGGTTTCCATCCAAAAGAAGAGAAGGCATGAAACAACCAGTTAGAGAACTATTCCCACAAATCCAGTGTTCACCTAGGCACAATTATGTAGAATGCATCCTGCTGCCGGATGTCTTCACCAGCGGAGACGATGCCAGCGTCCATCAAACATACGGATGAATGTTTTCATATAAAAACAATGCTGTGAAATGTTGTGGGGAGCTAAATTTGCCAGTAGTGAGAAAGATGTGAGGTGACTAGAAGTGGGAGAGCTCTTAAAGGAGGACATGCTGATTTGAAATTGAAATAGTAACAGGGGAATTGAGAGAGCTTTAAAGGAAAACACTACTGAAAACTGATATTAACATTTATTTCAGGATTAGATAGAGCTGGTTCATGGAGAGGATGAGGAAGTAAAAGATAGCTCAGCAATACCAATGATAAAAAGATATGCATAAATATTGGTGCTAATTAGGAGAAAGCTGGACAATTTCAAATTTAGGCTGTATGTATATATACATTATACATTTTGTGGGAGTCCCAGAAAAAGAAGAAAAAGAAAAAGGGGCAGGGAGAATATTCAAAGAAATAATGACTGAAACTTCCCAAATTGAATGCCAGACATGAATTAGTACATTCAAGATGCTCAAAGAACTCAAAACAGAATAAACCCCAAAAGACACACACCATGCCATTAATCATTATTCAAACAGTCTAATGTCAAAGATAAAGAGAGAATTCTGAAAGAAGCAAAAGAGAAGCAACGTGTCACATACAAGGAAGCCTCAATAAGATTAATTGCTGATTTCCCATTGGAAACCATGGAGGCAAGAAGCCAGTGGGATGATACATTTATTATGCTGAAAGCAAAAAATTGCCAAGAATTCTGCATCCAACAAAATTGGCTTTCAAAAATGAAGGAGGAATTACGACATCCCCAGACAGACAAAAGCTGAGGGAAACTGTCACCACTAGATCTGTCCTAAAAGAAATGCTAAAGGGGGTTCTGTAGGTTGAAAGGAAAGGACATTAGACAATTGACTGCAGCCACATGAAGGAATAAAGATCCCCAGTAAAGATGATGACATGGGTAAATATAAATACCAGTACTATTGTATGTTTCGTTTGTAACTAGTTTTTACTTCCTACAGAATCAAAAAGCCAAATGCATGAACTGTAATGATTAATCAATGGATTGGGACTCACAATATATAAATATGTAATTTTTGACAAGAACTATATAAAATGGAGGGACAATGTGGTAAAGGAACATAGTTCATTTATGCCATTGAAGTTGTTAAGTTGGTATCAAAGCAAACATAATTGTCATAGATTTTGGATGCTATATTTAAGCTCCATGGTACCCCCAAAGAAAATATAAGAGAATATACAAAATCATAGAGACTGAAAGAATACTAGTTACCAGTGTTGGGTCAGGGACAACGGGTAGCTAATGAAAATGACAGTAGAGTGTCTGAGGTGAAGAGAAAGTTATAGTACCAGATGGTGCTGAGGGTACTATAATATAGTGAATGCGATTAATCCCACTGAATGGTATTCTTCAAAGGGTTGGGATGGGAAGATTCATGTTTTATATCTCTTTCCATGATTAAAAAAAGAAAGGAAAACCAAAAAGATAATGATAATTAAGTACAATACATGGTACTGGACTGAGATCTAAGAAGGGAGGGGAAAAGGATCAAAAGGACAATATTAGGACATAAGAAAAATTGGAATGTAGGATGTAAGATTTACATCAATGTTAAATTTCAAGTAATTGATAACTGTACTTTAAGATGATTACATGAATAAATATCTTTGTTCATAGGAAATGTACATGTCCATATTAAGTCTTTAAGGAGCATACGGTATTCAACCTACATTCAAGTATTCAGAAAATGGGTTGATAAATATATATACAACAAACAAACAGATAGATGGATAGATAGAATAATATGGCAAATGTAACAAAATGTTAAAATTGTTGGATCCGGGTATATGGGGAAGAAATGGGTTAAGTTGGAGTTCTCTGTATGGGGTGTGTATTTTTAAAAAATATTTCTTTGATATAATTTTATTTCTTAATTAAATTATTGGTTGCCCAAACCACTCATGCATCCAAATTTTTTTGCAGAAAGATACTACATATAGTCTTTTTTATTATTCTCTTTTTTAAAAGATACATAGATCACACAAAATGTTACATTAAAAAATATGAGGTTCCCATATACCCCACTCCCCACCACCCCACTCTTCCCACTTCAACAATCTCTTTCATCTGTGTGACACATGCATCACATTTGATGATTTATGAAACTGTATTTGTAAGTTGTTAAGTTATTTCAAAATAAAAAGTTCAAGGAGTATGTGTGCAACACACTCTCAAATGTTCAGAAAACAGATAGATAATTGACATATAGAATTGTGGTGGTTTTAAAAGTGTGAACCCCAGAAAAACATGTTATTAAATTTAAACCATTCCTGTGAGTGTGAACCCATTTTTAGTAGGATCTTTTGCGGCTACTTCAGTTAAGGTGTGCCCCACCTCATTCAGAATGGGACTTTATCCTCTTTCTGGAGTCTTTTATAAAGTAGATGAATACAGCAGGACAAAAAAGTCACAGAAGAAGCTAAATCTACAAAACCCAGAAGAAAAGGGAGAGACCAGCAGATACCACTATGCCTCTGGCTTGGCTCATGGATGATATGTTGGAGCTAGCTAAAAATGAACAGTTTATAAATTATAACTCCAATTAAGAGTAGCCCTAACAAAAAGTAGGAAAGGGAATTGCTCTGAGGTGACATGGTCGTAAACTATAAAATTGATCTTCCACATCATATAGAGCCCAAAGTGTCAGGAAAATCATTATAACTATAAACATTTTTGTGTGTTGCCTCAGCATCCATTTTCCTTTGGTTAAGTATTTGCTTCAATACCGACATTTGGTCTAGCTAATAAGGCGCTCTCCTCTAGAGCCCAAACCAACATCTGCAGCCTTCACCCATACCACCCACACCACCCACCCCCTTTACCCAGAACCCACAGCTGGCCCCAAATGATAAGCTGACTGTCCCAAGCACCTTTGGAATCCCCCATCTCTCTCCCTTTTCACATGTGTTTGCTTTAAACTAACAAATCTCCTTGACTTCCGCAGGAAGTCCCTAACCTCGGCTCCCGGACCATGGTAAAGGCAGAAACCCACAGTTCCCTCTTGCTCTGGTGTGTGCCCCACCTGCTGGCTGAACCACCTGAGGCTATCATGCTTCCCATAGACTCCTCCTGTCATCTTTCTATTTATGAGATCCACTGTAGTAGCACACTATCTTTCCTCATGCACCATAACCTCAGTTTCCCATTATGTCACACCTGACCTCCATGTGGACCCAAACTGAAACATAGATACACAAATATTCCTGAACAGCACTGAATGGCTTGGCTAGTTGGTCATGGGTCTTGAGGGAACAATATTGGAAAAATAGGGATAGATGCTTGGAGAGGTATTATTTGGTGGGCTCTATGAAAGTGGGCAAAAGCATTTCAAAGTTTGTATTAACTACAGTTGCTGGCTGCTAGTTTGGTAATGCATCTCAGTCAGAGAGAGAACTGGGGTGAAGTGCAAAATTGAAAAGGACAGCAAAATTTCAGTACTCAAAAGAAGTAATATTTTAAAGCAATTATTTTAAAAATTCCACAATGAAAAAATATCATACTGGTCTCATACTGGTTCTCCTCCTGTTATTCATTCATGTTTTCTGAGATTTTACTCCTCAATAAAATAACAGTCATACCTTCAGTGTCAAACTTTGTTTTCTGGGAAGACAAGGCTAAGACAATTCTTATAAAGGGAATGTGTCCCAAGGGTGACACATTGAGCGATCATCTAAGGAAAAATGAGGAAAGGACCTTTTGAGGAGAAAAGAAAGGGAAAGACAAGACAAGGAAAGAAGTAGTGATGTAAGGGAAAATATTTAAGGCCCTTAGCCCTCACAAAACTAGAGAGAAGCAATGCATGAATTTTTTGAGAGGAAGGAAGATATCAGGATCTTCACAGCTAGGGAAGTCTTGATGGACATGAGCTATGGATTTCTGGAAGCATGAGAGGTGGAGTGGATGACAGCACGAACATGAAAATTCTTCCACAGAGGCTAAAGACACATCCTAAGAACAAGGCCTGGGATGTGGCAGCGAGGAGACAGAGTGAAGAGGTCTATAAATATAAGAAAGAATAATTCTTACTGAAATTATTATATTGAGCTATCTGTATCAGCACAAGGAGAAAGGGAGCTTCCATAATTTATAAAGCAGAGTATAAGTAAAATATCCCCAAGGAATATGCTTAATGATCAACAAATGCAAAACTGAACCTTGATATAATTTAAGATTAAAACGAAAGTTGTTGGTAGAGTAGATGCTAGATGCATCTAATAGTAAAGTATTATTTTATTATATTTTATTAAAAAGTTGTATTAGATTTTTATGGGTCATTAATCACTGTAGTACAAAATTTAAAAATGCCAAGCCACAAAGCTCTTCAGCCCATGATAACTCTGATTGATGCTTATGATTGATGATAATAATGAAGAACTGCTACATTATTGATGATGTTTACATCGATGATAGTAATGAAGAACTAGTATTTATTACTTATTATGATCTGGACTTTTCTGATATCTCTTTATAGATAAGGCTATAACTCTGTCTCTATTTCTATTTCCCTATCCATCCATCCATCTATCCATCCATCTTACTTTGAGCTTCACAAGTCAAATAGATGTAGTTGGATAATATTTCTAATTAATTCCTAAATCACAAGTGAGTAAGCTGAGATCTAGAGAGATTAGATTCCTGCCTGAAATTCCACCCCAAATATGGGCGATTCAAAAAGAAACATATGATCTTATCGCTCAAGCTACATATAACCCCTATACACTGAATGGTTGACTTGAAAGTGTTCTGAGTAAACACATTCACTGGTCTTCAAATTCTCACTGCAATAATATTTACAGGTCATTAATGGCAAAACATACTGGTCAATATTTTGTTTCCTAACACTTCCTGCTTTTTCATGTTATCTCTAGCTGAAAGCAGGTAACAATTCATAACTCATGGCTAAATAGTGACTCTGGCTGATGTCCTCAGCCATAAAGGAACAACTAGGGATTTCATAAAATACAGGGCTTTTTTTTTTTTTTTAAGTCATGTCCAGACCTGTCAATGTTTTGCGCTTAATTGATTCCAATGTGCTGAAAATAACTGGAAGAGTTGATTCAGTCTTCATGCTTCTTCAATTCTCATATCAAAACTTCAGAGTCACTGCATGAAAATCAGAACTGCTGCTAATAGTCCTACCAACACATGTTGTTGATTATATCCTGGAAAGAAGCATCATAAAAACAGAATCACTGTATTCCATTTCTCTACCCTCTCCATGCCTTAAGTGGAAAAATATCTGCAAACTGAATTAAAACTTCTTTTCAAGTGTATTGACCGTCACATATTATATTTGTTTCATTGACAAGGCAACTCCCTCTATTTACATAATATGTAGAAAAGCCCACTGAAACTAAAGTAATGCATTTACAAATAAAATTTTCCTGTAGTCTAAGATAAAGGAATCTATTCCAAAAATGGTTTTTGTTGAAGGCAGGGACTGGGAAAATGGACAGTTTTTTTGAATAGTATTTATAAGGTGGCTTGATTTTATGAAAAGTCTCAAATTAGAGACCTATATATCCAAATTTCAGTGTAAAAATATACTCCGAAGCTTTATTAATGTTTACTTCAGATTTTCCCATTGTTGATTTATTTGCTGAATAATAAATAATTGATTATATATAATGACATACATAAGTTCTTATTATGTCTCATGTTGATGAAGAAAAGAATAAAGAGTAAAACTCAGATAAGGTTTTTATATATATGTAGAGCACTAATACTAACGATTTTCTACATTTATTAGAAAAACTAGTTGAAAGTCTTACTACTAATTCATGTTACTATTATTACTAATTCATAAGTTACATCTCTTATTTTTGTGTTTATTTAAAGTAAACATGCTAAAATAGTGCAAATTGATTCCTTTATTATGGCATATTTTCATAGTAATAATATGTACATTTATTCTGAGACAACTGAATGTTTCATTTAACTAAGAAAATAAACATGGCCGAAACTTCTTCAACATCCTTCATTTAAAATTTATACTTTAGTTTCTTTCTTCCATGTGTTTAGGATTTTTTAAATCATGTTTTGACATTACCTTCAGTTTATTTAGCTCTTGTTGCTTAGAATGCTATTCACATATGTGAACTTGTATATATAGTAGCCTTAGGTAGATGGGTAAATATCTACAAGCTCTAAAAAATATTTGAAAGTGTGGAACAAGAATCTCAGGAGATCATGATTTGACTGGGCAAATCCATTGTGATAAATAAGTAGAACTCCATTGAAAATCTTGTGTCCAAAGTTCATTACATAAAGACAAAAATTGTAAACAAAATGTTAAATAGATGATAAACTATGTTACATGTATTTGATAAGCCATAGTTCAGACACAATACCTTATATTTTTGAAGACTATATAGTCTTCAAAATGCAATATTAAATTAAAAAATAGTCTATATACACCATGATCCATGGTAGTTTTTTTGGAGATAGGGCAATAACACACAAGCACAAATATATATGTACACACATACATCCACACACTGTGGAGGAATATATAAAAATATCAATATGTTTGTCTCTGAGTGGTGGTACTGTTAATGCTTTTAACTTCTTCTTTAAAGCCTCCTAGTATTTCTGTTATCTATGGTAAGCATGTACTACTTTGAAAATTAATAAAAATAACTATTTAAAAACCTTTCCAACTGAGCATTCTATAGAAAAATTGTTGCAAATATTTAATCTTCAAAAGTTTCCATCATAAGAATTATAAATTAATCAATGATTACAGCATTAGTAATTTGGTTAACCAGATTATGATAAAGGAAAATTCATATTCTTCTCAACTAAAAAGAATTGAAACATCACTTGAGCTTATTCTAAATGAATAGTGTTCATTAAAGTTTTCCTAGAAAAATACATATGGTAAAATGAGGTATCTACTTTAATTTAATTGTTAAGATCACATACAAATTTAAGAAAAAAAACAATTCCCCTTTTCCCACGTAGAAGTAGAGGCAGGAATGCCCACTAGGAAGAAGAAACTGTTTAAATATTTATTGTGCTAAAAGGTCTATCTCCAAACCAATAGAAAGTCAATAAAAATAATTTTAAGTCTAAATAAAATGGCATAAAAATTTGTATAAATATGATATTTCAGGATATATATTTTACACATATTCTATTTCAGGACCAGTGTTCAAGTGGTGCCCACAGTCCGGAAATTAGAAAGCAAATTCCTTAGTATGTAAATTAATATTATTTTAAAATAAGGGTGACTAAAGTGTCATACTTTTCTTTTATGGGAAAGAATACCTTAGACTCAAACCTTGAGCAACTTACAATTTATTTTCCTATGTTTGGAAAACAAAGCTTGGGCATCATGTACATTTCGTGTATTTCTTAATTAATGTAGGATCCATCTCCTCAAGATCTCATACATAGTTCATATATTAAAACAGACACAAATTCTAGTGAGGTGCAGTCTTCCCCAGTTTAAGATGTTAAAGGTATAGGCAATGAAATTATTTGCACACCTTAAATATTTAACAATTGCCCATATCAGATCAACAAGCATTTATTGAATACATGGTAAGTATCCTGCCAATTGTTAGGCATTAGGGATAAAGAGTAGTATAAGTTATGTCTCCCCTAAAGAAGACTTTTGATGATATTTCATCAAATATTTGTGGTGACAAAAAAAATTATCCTCATTTTTACTATACTGAGTCATATTGATTGAAGAACTAAAAGTATTACTAGAGAAAGGAGAATCATAAATTTCAAATAGTTGGATATTGGTTCAAAATAATTTACAGTCAAGTGATAACTTATGTAGTATAAATTATTAACATTTTGTTAGTTATGAGAAGGGAGCTTACAAAGGGAGCTTATAAAGGGAGAACGACTTCATCAAGAACACTTGACTTTAGATTTAAAATGCGTAACATTGAGGTAGGGAGGAGAGAGAGGAATATATATCTGAAGAAGGTGTGAGAGCAATAACCAGAATTTGTGGAAGGCAAAGAAGTTACATGTTTCATTATCTAGAATAGCAGAAGAAAGAGTCAGATTGGAATAAAAGTGAAATATTATATTAGCAGGTTTTAGGCAAATCTATGATTAATAATTTGAACGGCATCGTTACCTTACAGTCATTGGGGAATATGCGTATGTGTCCTGAAACCTACAGTCATGTGTCAGTTAACATGGAGCTGAGAAAAATCGAGAATCTGGCCAGAGAAATGAAACTTGACTAAGAGAAACAAATGGGGAAATAGCAGATACATACCCACACATACACCCACACTCATTATTCTTGCAATAAATAATAAGAACCAAATCTACAGGTTGAGAGTAGCTATAGGAAAGAAAATAAGAGGGTAGAAAAGACTTATACTTCCATAACCAAATGGCAGTTATCCACTGTGGAGGCACATTACTATGGACCCAAAATATCCCTGCCTACTTGTATTCACATTTCTGTACAATCCTCTCCCCTAGACTGTGAACTGGCCTACTGACTTTCTTCTAACCAATAGAATACGGCAAAAGATTGTCAGAATACCGTTTCTGTGATTAGCTACATACAATTATGACATTTCTTATTATCAGACTTTCTTCTTCATTCGTTTTGATGAAGACAGTTGTCAGGTTGGTAGGGTCATGAGGTAAGGCACTGAGGGCAATTTCCAGCCACAGAACCTAGAAATCCTAAGTCAACAGCCCTTTCAGAAACTGAAAATCTGCCAATAATATATGACCTGGAAACGGTTGGTTAATTCTACTGTCAGGCCTTCACATGAGACCTTATCTCTGACTAAAATCTTGATTGCAGCATTGTGAAAACAATGAAGTGGATTTCTGATCCACACTGGGAGTTAATAAACGTGTATGCTTAAAACCACTAAGTGTTTGGTAATGTGTTATGGTTGCAACAGATAACGAATATATTGAATTATTATCTTTCCTTGACTTTCCCTTTTCTAGTCCTCTAAGGATGAGTCTGGCTTTGTCTGCTTAGCTTCTTCTGCCCTCCAAACTCTGACAAAAGTTCAAACATTTCTGGAATTATTTTATGGTAATTTGTGTTCAGAATCAAGAGGAGAGAGTGAGGGGTTGAAGAACAAGAGACATTCAGAACTGGGCAGGGGAACAGATTTGGGGGAGGGATGTTTGGTAGGAAGTGAGGAGAATTCAGACAAGAAAGATAAGAAAAGATACAATGAAAACACTTGAGTTCTGTTGTCCTTCTCCTCTCATAGTCAGGCTGTACTTTTCACCACAGGCATTTCTCTGACCCTGGGCCACATGGCTCACGACGTCAGTAGGGTTATAGGGTATATTCTGTAGTTTTCACAGTGGTATTTTCTACAAGTAAAGGTTCAACCTAATCAATGTCATTGTCTGACTTCTTCATGAATCTACTATTCAAAGAGTTTTACAAAGCCTCTGTACTTTTCAGTGCTTTGGACATGCCTGGATTCTCAGTACTTTACATGCATTAATTAATTTAATTCTCTGACAACATATGGAAAAAAGTTCTACAGTTATCTTCATTTTATAAATGAGGAAAGATGCTAGATATTGTACCTAAATTTACAAAGCTACCAAAGACGGAGCCAGATTACAAATGCAGAATTTAATTTCAGAGTCCTTGTTCTTCACAGATAGTAATAAATATTAAGCAATGATCATTCAGAAGAGATTCCCATAGGCAAAGCCATACTCTAGCAAGTTTTAGGGGAAATATATATACATTGTGGACCTGAAAGCATCTCCCTTAAAATTATTGCAAATATAATTAATTACAAATGAAACACCTTTTAAGTTATTAACAGAAGCTGTACTTTTTGCATGGTCCTTCAATTTAAGCAATTACATTCAATTACAAAAGTATTTATACTTTTTTTCTATGTTCCTCCACCTTCAATCTATTAGCAAGTCCTGACAGTTCTAGCTCTGATAAGAGATCCTTAATCCAATGGCTTCTCATCACTAAACTCTAGTCCAAGCCTCACCATCTCTTGCTTGGACAGCTGTAACAACCTCCTTACCAATTTCTCTGCTTCTCTTTCTGTGCCTCACCTCCCCCTGCCCCCTTTTTCATTCTCTATGTGATGAGAATGATTTTATGAAACTATAAATAGATCATGCTCAAAATGCTCCAAGGGCTTCTGAAAGCAATTCCCATCAAACTGAAACATTGTCCCAGGACCTGCCTTCAGGTCTCCTGACCCCTCATTGCATACTTGGCTTTTGTCCCTTAACTATACTTAGCTCAGACCCTTCTGAGGGCCTTTGCACCTGCCAGCACCTCTGACGAGCAGGCTTTGTCTTCAGAGTGTCACCTGGCTATCTTCTTTACACTATTTAAGTCTCAGCTCAAACTACACCATGTGAGAGGACTTACCCTTTCCCTTGACTTATTTTCTTCTTGCCATTTATCACTTTCTTAAATTATTTTAGGTCTTGACTGCCAATCTACCACACAGATCCATAAGAAGGACTTTATTTAATTAACTACTGTATTCCTCAAGCCTAGAGCAGTGTCTGGCTTCATGAAGATGATTAATAGATATTTGTGAAAAAGCAAGGGAGGGAGGGAGGGAGGGAGGGAGGGAGGGAGGAAGGAAGGAAGGAAGGAAGGAAGGAAGGAAGGAAGGAAGGAAGGAAGGAAGGAAGGAAGGAAGGAAGGAAGGAAGGAAGGAAGGATAAAGGTCAGTAACTGTGCCAGATGCTGGGAATTCAGAAACAAGTAAGACAGACATAATACCTGTCATCAAATCTCATGATTTATTTGTTTTTCTCTGATAGGAAACAAAGTATAAATTGACACATGAAAAATAGGAAGGAACTAGCTAGATGGAGATTTGGGAAGAGCACTTTCCATGGACATGAATAGGAAGCACCGAGAACATAGCTAAGAGAGATGTTAACCTGTTGGAGGCACGAAGGCATGGCAGCATTGCTGTTCTGGAAAGCACGGCCACAGAGAGATGGGTATTGAGGCTGGAGTGTAGAAAGGTGCTAGATCACCCAGGGCCACAGAGCCCCCATGAAGAAGATGGGAGAGGGAATGGAGGGTTCTAGAAGGGTTTTAAATAAGGAAGTAACACTATCCAACTGAACAGTGAACAGAGCATGGAACCTGAATTCTAAAAGATGAAACTAAGCTATATTTTCATAAAAACTGAAAATGTAACCTCATGGGGTGCTGCTTGGGTTAAGAAGGCTAGAAAGGCTTAGAGGTGAATGAGGGGTTCCTACTATTGTGCATAATTTTAAGTTAGAGACTCAATACATCGCTCTCCTGAATGAATGATAAAATGACTCGAAGCAAGTCAGAGAGGTGAACACTGGATCAAACGGAAATCTTTCCTTACACATATATTTTTTTCCTTCAAATTCTTTTCATAGAGCTCAGAAGCATAGTTTCCCTAGCAAAAACAAAACCAAAACTGTTCCAATTCTATATTAGTCCTAATCTTCATATTTTCCCTCTACAGAAATAGCTCTGTATTATTCCTGTGATTCCCCAATGATCCCCTTTTGAAAAACAAGAATGTTCTTGTTTGTAGGGGAAAATTTATTTACATTGTGTTCCACCCACCCCTTTTACTGATAGTGAAATGTGGCATAGTTTCAGGCATATTATTATTAATATTAAAGCCATGTAAAACTAGGACAGAGCCTGTTTAGCATTGATAGAAGACTTTATCAATGCAAAATATTTTTAACTTATCACAATTAACAATGCAGAAATGCAAATATGTTTCTCCAAGGATTAAAGAACTTGAGTTTACTGAAATGCAGATATTTCTAGGGCTCCTAGTTTCCTGTAAAACATTTGGTGAATATACTGACATAGCAAATTTGTAAACTTTGAGCAATCATTCTACTTCTGGTTTAATAGAAATGGAAAATTAATTAAATCACACTTGTCAATGCAGACAATGACTAATTTTTCCTCACTTATTTCCCCAAATAATTGCAAAAGAAATAAGTCAATATGCAATTATATTTATGAGAATAATATCACAGTGTTTTTAAAAAGAGAGTAAAATAACTATTAATATTAAGATTTTCTGTTTTGTTTTGCAAAGATCTTTAGATAAACAATGAATGTAGTGAATTCTGTATAATACTAAAGATACATGTACAAGATATTTTATTTAATATAAATGGCATATCAACAGAAATGCAATCACTGATCACATGTAATAATTTTATTTTGGATTTGTGAAAATAACTATAGTTCAGATTTTCTTTCTAATGTTACAGCAAACTACTAAAACTTAGGAATATTCCTGTTTCAGTTTTTTCTATATACCTATTTTTTAAAAAGGAAAGGTGGAGTAAAAGGACAAGTATCTATAAAGAAAAACAAAAACAAATTAAAACTTCAGAGGAGACACAGATTTTGGAACAACTGATCAAATAAGTTCAAGCAAACCTACTTAATCAATTCAAGGAGATGAAGAAAAATATGCATAAAGAGATAAAGGATATTAAGAACATAATTATTGTTATTCTAGCAATGGAAGAACTTTTACCATTGATGTAGAGGCAGTAGCCATCAGAGGTTCTGAGGGGAGGGTGAGGGAAAAATAGGCATAATATAGGGGCATTTTTGGGACATTGGAATTGTCTTGCATGACATTGCAATGATGGATATAGGCCATTATATATTTTATCATATCTTACAAAATTGTGTGGGACAGAGTGTAAACTATACTGTAAACCATAATCCATGTTTAGTGGCAATGCTTCAATATGTGTTCATCAATTGTAACAAATACACCATACTAATGAAGGATACTGTTAATGTGGGAAAGTGTGAGAGGGGGAAGGGGTGGGGCATATGGGAATCTCCTACATTTTTTATGTAACATTTATGTAATCTAAATTTTCTTTAAAAAATAAATAAAATTTAAAAATTTAAGAGAAGAAGAATTTTAAAATATAAAAGGAAACAAAAGAAATTATGGGGATGATAGGCACAATAGTAGATATTAAAAATACACTAGATGCATGCAACAACAGATTTGTAAGTGCAGAGGAAAGAATCAGTGAACTAGTATATAGGGCAATCAAAATCATGCAGTCAGAAGAAGAGATAGAGAAAATAATGAAAAATCTGAGCAATGTCTCAAGGATTTGAGTGACAGTATGCCGTGCACAAACATACATGCACTTTAGTTTATCACTCAAATTCTAGTATTTTATAGCTTTTCACAATACATAAGGTAGACATATTTTCCCTACCCCATTATTTCATGCAGATCTTTGTACCACATTATGTGACTAACAGTGTTTAAGACACACACACAAAAAGTTGAAGACACAGTCCTTGACCCAAAGGAGATTCCAAAACTGCTTGGTTAAATTCCTGGAAGTGTTAGCTACATTACTTTACTACATTATAAATGAAGTAAAGAAAAGACTAGTGTTTCAAAATATCTAGGAAAATGTGGAGAGGGGAAGTTGCCTTGCTAAGATTCTCATGATGATTAATTCAAAGATCTAGAAGCAGAATTCCCATGTCTTCTGTTGTAACTCTTCTGTGTCCTACCTTGGATAACCTTGATACTTAAAATCATTTACCTGTGTGTTCACTTTCCTGACCTTTAAAGTGATGCTGTCATAAATGAATGTCACCTCAAGGCAATACTGCTACATCAAAGAAACACTTCCTGTCTCATTCTGTTTTCTCAGAAGGTCAGAATCCATGAGAACATAGACAATACTTATGTCTCCAGTCACAGGTAGTGCACATCTAGCACATTATTTTGGTGTTATTAAAGGAAACCACATATCCAGTAAGGGTTTAATATGTAGAATATATAAAGAAATCCTACAGCTCATCAATAAAAAGACAACCCCATTTAAAAAATGGGCAAAAGACTTGAACAGAAGTTTCTCCAAAGAGGATATACAAATGGCTAAAAAAACACATGAAAAGATGCTCACCATCACTAGATATTGGAGAAATGTAATTCAAAACCACAATGAGATATAATTTCATATTCTCTAGAGTGGCTATTATTAAATAATACAGAAAATTACAAGTGTTAGGGAGGATGTGAAGAAATAGGAACACTTATTCATTGTTGGTAGGAATGTAAAATGGTGCAGCTGCTGTGGAAGACAGTTTGGCAGTTGCTCCGGAAGCTAAATATAGAATTACCATGTGACCTGACAATCCTGCTACTGGGTATGTACCCAGAAAAATTGAAAGCAAGGATGTGTGAAGAGATATTTGCACACCATTGTTCATAGCAGCATTATTCGCAATTGCCAAAAGAAGGAAGCAACCCAAATGTCCATCAAGGGATGAATGGGTAAACAAAATGTGGTAAATAGACAGTGGAGTACTATTCAGCCATAAAAATGAATAACATCCTGATGCATGTGACAACATGGATGAACCATGCGGGCATTATGCTGAGTGAAATAAGCCAGCCACAAAAAAGACAATATTGCATGATCTCACTGACAGGAACTTACTACAATAAGCAAACTCACAGTTAGACTCTAGAACACTGGCTACCAGGAGACAGATTGGGTATAGGGAATGGGAAGCTGATTTTTAATTTGTATAGAATTTCTACTTAGGTTGAATTTAAAGTTTTGGAAATGTGTGGTGGTGATAAATGTACATTACTATGAGTGTAATTAACAGCACTGAATTATACAGATGAATGTGATTAAAAGTTGAAGCTTTAGGTCATATATGTTTCTAGAGTAAAAATTAAAGATAATAGCAAAAAGAAGAAAAAGAATGAAAATGTATATAAAATGCAAGATAGTCAACAGTAAAACTGACACAAGTCTATGCTCATGATATCATTGTAATTGGTATGACTCTCTGGCAACTAATTTGGCAATATATATGTGGGATAACAAAAAGGGTCATATGCTTTGTCAAATTACCTAATTTTGAGTCTAGTATATATTTTTAGCACATTTTAGATTTTTTACACTCTATGCTAAGTCCTTTATATGACTTATCTATCAATGAAAAAATTATTGTTATTGTCCCTATATCACAGTTGCCAAAAGTGAAGCTCCACCTCTTTAAGGAAAAAAAATACATCTATTGATGAGCAAAGAAGTCACGAAATATCAACATGATCAACTAGGCATTGCTAAAATTAGTTGGTATATGTGCTATATTCAAAGAGGTAAAAGCATTATAATTTGTGACAAAGCAGAACAAAGTGAAGCATATTTAGGTATATGCATATAATAATTAAATTTATGAATAATGACTACATAGGAATGGAAATATATAACAATTGTGGCATTATGGTAATGAATGTATGAGCAATTAAAACCTCCTTCAATATTTTATCAATAAACAGTTTAATTAAATAATATTCCATAAAAACAAAACAAAACAAAAAAGATAGTAATATTGGACTGTATAACAACTGAACCCTATTATAGGTGATGGGTTATAGTTTTTAAGTATAAGCATAAGAATATTCTTTCATGAATTATAGCAATTGTATGACACTAATACAAGATGGTAATAATTTAGCTTATGGAGGAAAAATATCTAATGTAATCTATGGACAATAGTTAATAGTACTATTTTATAACAATGGTAGTTACTGTTTAAAAAAAGTGTAATTATAAAAAAGTGCTGTCATCAGTTGTAACAAATGCTCCACATCATTGCAAGGTGGTGATGGTGCAGTATATGGGAATCCTGCATTTTATTCATAATTGTTCTGTAAACCCACAACTTCTCTAATAATAGTAAAAAGAAACAGATTGCTCTCCCCCTCCAGAAAAAAAAAATTCATTTATGTGAAATTCAAAGCTTGAAATAATCTCCCCCTTACACCTTGTGATCTATTTGTTTTGACTGTCACATTTTCCATATAGCATTCTCTGGGTGACTATCATATAACTTAGTTTTCCTAGACCCTTGATAATTAGAGCTTTAACATTCCTATAACATTTATTTGTACATGAAAGGGCAGTATCCCTATAGAATTACAAAAGCTCTCACTCCAAATTTTTCCTGCTTATTTTGGGGCTTAGATTTACAGATACGTTTACTTAATCTCCATGTTCTTATGTGGAAAGTGATACATAAGATTGTAATGTCATCTCAGGTGGCATCCATTCACACAAACAGAATGCAACATAGTCCTGACCATCCACTATTACTTTGTTCCCCAAAACTTCCTAGGTTACGTGTTTCCCACAAACAAGATGCTTCTGCTTCCATTGCCATCTTCCTGTTGTCCTTGTCTCTACCTTTGCCACAGCAACAATGAGACGGTGGACCTGAGGGATGCTGGCAGATACAACATAACCAATTTAAGAACAGTGAGGAGACTAAACCAAAATCTGTGGATGCCCATTATAAACCGTAGGTAATTGAAAGATGGCTTTAGATATAACTTATCATCTGTTTTCCAAGGATTCAGAGGCACGAAGTGGGATCTAAAGGATGGAGAACTAATTGGGAGTCAAGAGACCCTGATTCCATTCCGAGTTCCAATACAGCTATTTTGTCTGACTGCGCAATTTGTTGCATCATTCTATTTCAACCACCTTCCTATAAATTGAATATATTACTGATCACCTACAACTCTCAGCAGAATTTGCAGATCTAAGTGAGTGATTGCCTGTAGTGTGGTTTGTGCTCCGGAGGAAAAAGAAGTATATGCTTTAAGAAAGAAATGTCTTAATTTATACAAAATAAACAACTTTAAAACTCTTGCATCCTCACTGTGCAAAACAACAAAGTGTAAATTTTAGAAGTTTTGTCCTTTTTTTCCAAGGAAATAGGTCGGGAAAGGCACAAATGGGATGATAAATTTTATTTCTTACTCTAATTAAATGTCAGGAGGTACAATACGGGGCCCAAACACAAGCACCAGTATCGAGAGCACCGACACATATGGAATCTCTATGCAACATTAAATTTCTTAAAAATCTGTGGAGCACACGACTGATAACAGATATGCCATTTTAGAGATCACAGTTCTAGATGATTCCTTCAGAATACCCCAAAGTGATATTTTAATATTTAATGGACATCTGTGATGCACACCATCCAGATTCTTGAAATTTGTATAGATCTTACTCCCTGGTTCAAGAATCCCATCCTCTCTCACTGAATGATATAGTAAGGGTAAGGCAATTTAAGTATCTGTATGACTCAGAATAGCAATGCCAAAGTAACCCATCGGACCTGGTACCCAGTGAATAAAGTCACATTAAGAAGTTTCTCTGAATTTGTAGATGGGGACTTTTTCCAAGTGGGTAATCAACACAAGAAAAGTCACAGGGCCAACTAAATAAAGGAATTGTTTTGGGAGTCAAGTGTAAACTAATTTGGCTTAGTTACCTGCAGAATAGATAGGGAAAGTAAGGTCAGATGAGTAGATTGGAGACATCTGACACACGTCAAATTTATTCTGCCAAAAATTCGGAGACACTATTATCCAAGCAAATACATGACATGAAAATAATGTAACAATACATTACTATTTTAAATTAAAGAATGTCCAGGAATTACCTTACCTTTTAAACAGAGGGGGTGGCTGAGAATTAATTCTTTTAAATTCACTTTATCTCATATATTGCCTTCATAAGGAAACCTCTAGCTTTACATTGAATAATTGTCTTGAACATTGATCTCCTAAGGAGAGAATAAGCTTTGGGATTAGGTATGGCTCAGCCATAGAAGAACTGGGTGTTTGGAAGCCCTTCTTTATGTTTTTTTAGCAAATTTTTTATTGTCTTTTTTTAAAAGATACATAGATCACACAAAATATTACATTAAAAAATAAAAGAGGTTCCCAAATACCCCACTTCCCACCCCACCCCAACACATCCCACATCAACAACCTGTTTCATCAGTTTGGCACCCCACCCCTCCCACATCAACAACCTCTTCCATCATTGCAGCACATCCACTGCACCTGGCGAATATATTCTGGAGCACTGCTGCACCACATGGACAGTGGTCCACATTGTAGTCCACACTCTCCCCCAGTCCACCCAGTGGGCCACGACAGGACACACAACATCCAGCATCCATCCCTTCAGCACCACCTAGGACAACTCCAACTCCTGAAAATGCCTCCACACCATATCTCTTCTTCCCTCTCCCGACCATCAGCAGCCACTGTGGCCACCCTCTCCACATCACTCCTACAATTCCTTCCCTTACTAATCACAATAGTTCCCCAGCAGAACACCAGTAAGTCCACTCTAATCCATACTCTATTCCTCCATCTTGTGGACCTGGGATGGCTATGTCCAGTTCCCCTCTACATCAAGAGGGGGTTTAGATTCCACATGGACGATGGATCCAATTCTCCTGCTTGCAGTTGTAGGCACTCTTGACTCCCTGGTGTGGTGGTTGACCCTCTTCATCTCCCTGTCAGTTGGTCAGATTATGCCCAAGAA
This sequence comes from Dasypus novemcinctus, assembly GCF_030445035.2. NCBI lineage: Eukaryota > Metazoa > Chordata > Mammalia > Cingulata > Dasypodidae > Dasypus > Dasypus novemcinctus. The sequence continues at coordinate 25,058,932 of NC_080686.1, read as the reverse complement.
ACCAGATGGTAGGAGCCACAAGTCTGCTGAGGCCCAGGGCCTGGCCATCACATGGACAGTTCAGAGACCCAGGTCTTCCAAGTATACACCAACCCAAATGCCAACCATAGGTCCAGTAAAAGTAACAGAAGAGGCATGTGTAGAAAGGTTACATCTGAGTCCAACTCCATCACACTCAGGAAAACAAACTCCAAAGTTGGGCCAACTGACATGGCCCTGAACTCCAGAGCCATCTGCCTTGACCACAGAACCTATGGATCACTGCAGCCCTCAGGAGAACCAGCACCTGGGTTTCCATCTACCTTTGGAAGCCCTTCTTTAGCATCAATTTCCTCTGCTTCTAAAAGGAAAATATTAATTGCTAGTACATAACAACATTATGAGGATGAAAATAAAACAGCTAAGAGAGTGTGAATACATTTTTTTATTCTGATTAACACTATCCATTATAATGAAGGGTTAAGGTTTTCCCTGTAAGCACTAATTTCCACATAAAGTTCTTCTAAAATAACATAGTACATTTTTGAAATTCTCCTTGTTCTTCGAAGTGAATTGCCACATTTCTATGAGAATGAATATGTAGACCTCAGACTGACTACATAAGTAATTTAAGTATACAGGTTTTAGGATTTTCAAACGTGAAAATTTATTATCCTGCTTGAAAGGATTATTGGCATTCAAAACACACATATAAGTAGTACTTTTTTATTTTGATTGTTTACATTTTGCTAGGCAAGACTTTCACTGACCAAGTGCTCCAGTATTTCTGTCTAGTAAGATAGGCACCTAAGTAAAATGTATTTTATTAAGATATATATGCATAAGTGCATATATATGTATGTATGTATGTGTGATGTATATATCCTTCCCTCTAGAGCATAATTTTGAATGAATATCTTTATTAAAATTGAATGTGAAGTTCCAGGATTCACGTAAACATCTAGAAAATAGAAATCCTTCTAAAACAGTGCTTAAAGAGATGAGTCTCCTACTTAAAAACAATTTTAAATCTCTACAAAGAGACAATAGTCTGCTTGCTTCATGGGTACACTTGCATAAATCCTTTAAAATATTAACAAATTAAGTCCAGCAATTTATAAAGAGAATACTACCAAGACAAAGTATGTTTTTACCTTGGAATGCAAAGATGGTTTAACAACCAAAGATTAATTAATATAAAGTAACATCTTAAAAAAAATGAAGAAAATTGTATGACCATTTTAGTAGATTAAGAAAAAGTATTTCATAAGATTTAACATCATTCATGACAAAAAAATTCTCAGAAAATTAGGGGTAGAAAGAAATGTCTTCAACTGCTAAAGGAGATCCATGGAAAACAGAGAATTACCATCACACTAAATGATGAAAAACAATGCTTTTCTTCTGAAATCAGGAAAAATACTACTTCTAGGTAGTATTACAAGTCAAAAAAAAAAAAAGAAAGAAAGGAACTGCATGTAGGTTAAAATGGAAGAAATTAAAGTATCATATATGACATATTTGTGCATGTAGAAAATCCAAAGGGATTTCTTAAAAAGCTACTCACATAAAGTTGAGTTTTATAAGTCTCGAGATACAAGATCAATATGTACAAATCAATTTTATTTTTATACTAGGTATGAACAACATGAAAGTGAAATAAAAACTTCATCATAACATACAAACAAAATATTTAGCAATTTATTAATATAAAATGTGCAATATCTATGAGATGAAATTACAAAACCTTGCTCAAAATAATTAAAGAAGGCTTATCTCAGCTAGAGTTATATGCTATTTTCATTGATTTGAAAACTCACTATTGCCAAGAGGGCAATTCTTCACAAATTGAAATATAAGTTCAATGCAATCAGAGTCAAATTCCTGGAAGGTTTTATAGAGGAATCTGATAATCTGATGCTAATATTTATATGGGAAAGCAAGAGACTTGCAATAGCCCAAATAACTTTTAAAAAGAAGAACAAACTCACAGGACTGAATTGGTCGATATTTGAGATTACTATAAAAGCATACTACATAAGAATGCATGGACACAACTGAGCAGAGTCAGAGAGACAGATAAAGCAGATACAACCCCCAGATATTAGTTCCTTTGAGGGCTAAAGAGACCCATGGGAGTTATGGTCATGGCCGATGGGGTTAACTACCAGGGCAGATGGCCCCTCTTTGGAAATGGTGTTTATGTGTGATGAATCTGGACTCAGATGGGATCTCCCTTCATAAGACTTTCATGCTAATGTGCTGGAGGTGCAGTTAATGTTGGGGTTTAAGATATATTTAGGGGATTTGAATCTCTGGACTGACAATGTGATAGCCAGATCCTGAGCCTCAACAGACTCCAGCACCTACAATCTGATTTATTGGACTTACCACACTCAGCTAAGATGGAGGTGAAGAAGGACAACCACCACACCATGGAGCCTAGAGTGATTACAACTGAAAATGGGAGGATTGCATCCAGCATCCAGGTGGAATCTGAGCCTCCTCTTGACATAAAGGTGCAATGGACACAACCAATCCAGTGTCCACATAGAAGAGGTGGCATTGGATTGGGAAAAGTGGACATAATGGACAAAGGGTATGGGGAAAGGCAGGAAGAGATGAGAGGTGGAGGCGTCTTCGGGACATGGAGCTGCCCTGGATGGTGCTTCAGAGGTAATCACCGGACATTGTAAATCCTCACAGGGCCTACATGATGGAATAGAGGAGAGTATGGGCCATGATGTGAACCAATGTATATGAGGTGCAGAGGTGCCCAAAGATGTACTTACCAAATCCAATGGATGTGTCATGATGATGGGAACGAGTGTTATTGGGGGGGGGGAGAGGGGGGGTGGGGGGGTGGGGTTGAATGGGACCTCACATATATATTTTTAATGTAATATTATTACAAAGTCAATAAAAAATAAAAAAATTAAAAAAAAAACTAAAAAAAAAAAAAAAAAGAATGCATGGAATTGATGAAAGGACAGACATGTAAATGAATGGAAAACAATTATGAATCAAGAAGTATATCCACAATTACTATATTGCAAATTGTTTTCAATAACGATTCCAAGGGAATTGAAGGAGAAAAGGTTGTCCTTTCAATAAATAGTATTGGAATAACTGGATATCTACATGAAAAAAAGATCTTTGATCCTTTCCTCACATTATATACAAAAAGCAATACAAAATTGATCAGTAATCTGAAGAAGTAAAGCTGTAAATCTTCTAGGAGAAAACTTAGGAGAATATCTTTATGACCTATGTTTAGTCAAAACATTTTTAGATAAGACCCAAAAACATAAACCAGGAAAAAAAACAAATGATAAAGTGCATTTGATTAAAACTAAATTAAATATATGAGAACACTGTCTCATCAACTAAAACAAGTACACAGAACTAATACAAGGTGCCACTAATCAGGTGGGTTGGGGAAAAGTTCACCAAATGTAAGATACTGATTATACTTAGTAGTAATGTTTTGATGATGTTCTCTCAAAGTTTATAACAATTGTTTCACAACAATTCAAGGTGTTGGTGGTGGGATAATGGATAGGAGCCTTGTATGATGCTATGCATGTTTGTTTTGTAAGTTCACAACTTATACCATACACCTATCATTTATGAATGTTCATATATGAATGATGAAGTTCAATTTAAAAAGTTAAAGAAAAAACTAAATTAAAATATTTTGGCCATCGAAAGACTCTATTAAGAAAATGAAAAGGCAAGGAAAAAATTAAGTGAAAATATTTGTAAAACATTTATCTGATGAAGGACTTATTTCCAGAATGTAAAAGAACTCTTACAACTTAATAATCAGACCAACAACTCAATAAAATTCACAAAATACTTGAGCAGACACTTTACAAAAGAGGATATATGGATGAAAAATAATCACATGAAAAAATGTGGAAAATAATTTTCATTAGTGAAAATAAATTAAAACCAGAATGAGATAACAGATTTCTACTAGAATAGCTAAAATTAAAAAACCTGAAGGCTATCAAGAGATTTCAAAGTGAGTCAGGAGATCATTCCAGAAGTTACACTTATGTACATCTCAGGAGGATCTCATTGACTGCCACAGTAAACAGTGCCTCAAGCAGGGGTGCTCCTGAGCACTCTAGAGACATCTAGACACTAAAGGCAGGGCAGACAATCTCAGGAATTCAGCACTCCACTAGTGGGCCTTACCTTGGAATATAGGTTCCTCAATGGAACAGAGTTAGACTCATTTATAATTTCCTTAAATATGGCCCTTCTGCCTCTCTTATTTGAAACTATAATTTGCACTATACTCATTAAATATATGTACCAGAGACTTAAACCTTCAGTCTTTCATACACTGGTTGAGCCCTGAATCTCAGAAGAGCTGTAACACCTACATTCCAGTTCAATGGACTTGCCCTAGACTACTAACAAGATAATGATGATGGACAACACCCATCCCAAAAAAACAGAGTATCTACAACTGCAAGCAAGACAATTCCAATATAAAAGGCATCCAAATTGGAAAGAGAGAGGTAAAAATTTCACTATTTGCTGATAATACAATCCTATACCTCGAAAGCCTTGAGAAATCTACATCAAAGCCTCTAGAGCTTATAAACGAGTTTAGTAAAGTGGCAGCTTTTAAGATTAAAGTGCAAAAATCAGTAGCATTTCTGTATACGAATAACGAGCAATCTGAGGAGGAAATCAAGAAAAAAATCCCATTTACAACAGCAACTGAAAAAATCAAATGCCTAGGGATAGATTTAACTAAAGATGTAAACGACTTGTACAAAGAAAACTATGCAACACTGTTAAAGGAAATCAAAGAAGACCTAAATATATGGAAGAATATTCTCTGTTCATGGATGGGAAAACTAACCATCATTAAGATGGTTATCCTACCAAAACTGATATATAGATTTACCACAATCCCAATAAAAATCACCATAACATTTTTTACTTAATTGGAAAAGCTAACTATGAAATTTATTTGGAAGGGAAAGAGGACTTGAATAGCCAAAGATATATTGAAAAAGAAAAATGAAATCAGAGGAATCACTCTACCTGACTTTAAAACATATTACAAAGCTACAGTGGTCAAAACTGCATGGTATTGGCACAAGGACAGACATACCGACCAATGGAACCAAATTGAGAGTTCTGATATAGATCTTTGCATATACAGTGAACTGATATTTGACAAGGCCACCAAGTTCACTCAACTGGGAGAGAACGGCCTCTTCAACAAATGGTGCTTGGCAAACTGGATATCCATATCCAAAACAATGAGAGAGAAACGCCATCTCACACCTTATACAAAAATTAACTCAAGATGGATCAAAGATCTAAATATAAGAGCCAAGACCATAAAGATCTTGAAAGATAATGTAGGGAAGCATCTACCAGGTATTGTCTTAGGAAATGGTTTCATAAATGTTATACCCAAAGCACAAGCAATGAAAGGTAAAAGAAGTAAATGGGACTTCTACAAAATTAAAAACTTTTGCACCTCAGAGGAGTTTGTCAAGAAAGTGAAAAGGCAATCTACTCAATGGGAGAAAATATTTGGTAATCATATATCTGATAGGGGCCTAATATCCAGCATATATAATGAAATCCTATACCTCAAAAATAAAAAGACAAACAACCCATTTTAAAAATGGGCAAGTGATTTGACTAGACAGTTCTCCAAAGACATACAAATGGCTAAAAAGCATATGAAAAGATGCTCAACAACACTAGCAAATAGGGAAATGCAAATTAAAACTACGATGAGATACTATCTTACACCCATTAGATTGACGGCTATTAAAAAAACAGAGGACTACAAGTATTGGAAGGATGTCGAGGAATGGGAACCCCCATCCCCTGCTGGTAGGAATGTAGAATGGTATAGCCATTGTGAATGACAGTTTGGTAGTTCCTCAAAAAGCTAATTACAAAACTGCCATATGATCCAGCAATGCTGCTGCTGGGTATATACCCAGAAGAATTGAAAGCAAGGACAAAAACAGATATATGCATACCAATGTTCACAGCGGCATTATTCACTATTGCCAAAAGTTGGAATCGGCCCAAATGCCCATCCACAGATGAATGGATAAACAAATTGTGTTATACACATACAATGTAATATTACTCAGCTGTAAGAAGGAATGCAGTATTAATACATGGGATAACACGGATGAATCTTAAAGACCTTATATTGAGTGAAGTAAGCCAGGCTCTGAAGGACAAATATTACATGATCTCACCGATATGAATTTAAGTAAATGGAGCAGACTCACAGAGCTAGAGTCTGGAAAATAGGTTTACAGGAGATAGAAAGGGAGAAGACTGTGAGCCAATGCCCATATGGGCAAAATCTCTGATGATGACGAAGTGTGTAGTGCAGTGGAGGGACATGACAGTGTGTAGTGATACTTTTGGGTAGGACGGTGCTGGTTTGTCAGGGGGGGTAGGGTGGGTAAGTTGGGTTGGACTGTCCTTGGAACTGGGGTGAGTGTGGGGGGAGAAAGCAGGTGAACACTGGGATTGGCAGATATGTGGTTGAAACTAAAACATTGGGAATGTTCTCTTGGTAACATGGCAGGGGAGAGTTTCTAGTTTAGGTTGTTGGATATGAGGGGCATCAGTAAAAGGTGCACCTGGGGCAGGCTTCTAAGGAGTGTATGAGCGTCCATCTCGTCATAATGGGTTATATCAGTGGGTGGAGATCCATATAATGAGTGGGATGGTGTTGGACTCCCATCCTGGAAGTTCTCAAACACAGGGGCGAAGTATCTCTAGGGCATAGGCAGCACATAAAAGGGGAGCACTGAGCAGTATGTCAAGCCCTCAATGTTGATGCAAGTAACTATGAATCTTGTTCTTCAGGGAGTGAAGCCTGGTGGTTCCTATGGGTCCTGAGGGGTGGGGGAGGGAGGAATAGAATAGATAGAACATGGGGAATTTGGGGGTGATGGAAGTGTTCCACATGATCTTGCAATGATGGATACAGGCCCTGTTAAATTTCATCAAAATTTATAAGTGTATGGTCCAAAATGTAAACCATAATGTAAACCACTGACCATGGTTAGTAGCTACGTTCCAATATTTGTATATCAATTGTAACAAATGTACCATTTACTTGCAAAATGTTATTAATAAAGGAAAGGGGAAGATGTTGGGTACACGGAAATACCCTATATTCTGTCCATAAATTTTCTGAACCTACAACTTGTTTGAAGACAAAATGAAAAAAGTAAGACACTGGGGGAATAAACAGAAGAAAATGCCACTGTACATACGAGACAGCAGATTTTACAGTGATGAAAGACAATGTCAAAAATTTTTTTTAATATTTTTTCATTATTTTTTATTATTCCAAGTTTTTTTATAAAAAAATGTATTTTATTTCTTGTTTTTAAAGCCATCGTTATTTCATTTCCTTATTAATAGTATTCAGCCAGCAGTGGGGCAGATACTCTCTTATCCTTGTATATGCATTCACCTCTTCACTTCAAGAAGTTAATATCATTTTCCCTTTTCTTGAATTTGAGCTGCTTTATGGCTTGCTTTGACCAATAGCTCACCTCAAGATATTGTGTAGGTGGCCTGGAAGTTTTTACTTTCACTCTTTTGGGTCCCTGAGCTGCCATGTAAAACAACTGTACTATATTGATGGATATTCTATGTGTGAGAGAAGTCCAGCTAAGCCTGAGTTGTTTCAGCTATACCAATTGAGGCGCCAATTAGGAAAGTAAAGCTTTCTTGCACCACCCAGCCCCAACTGAGCCTTCAGATAACTACAGTCATCTATAGTCACTTAAAGGACCCCAAGCAAGAACAGAAAAAAAAAAAAGAAAGGCAAAAACACCCCCAGGCTGCTGAATCATGGGCAAATAAATGGTTGTTGTTTATTAAATTCTGGGGTGATTTGTTACACAGCAAAAGATAGATGATACACACAGGGAGTTCATAAAAGGTTGAAAAGAGATTTGGCTAATGGAGAGGTTTCTGACAAGGAACATCTTGTCTTACTCCTCTTCTGGGTAAAGTCTCAGAGTGGAAATAATTAAAGAAATTCTGGGTGGATTTTCCATTAGGGAAATGTCTGATAAGTGGTAAGACCTTTATTTTATTCCGGGGTGAAGACTGCCATAAATAGCTTCCTAGGAAAGTTTCTAAAAGCAGAATAGTAAAGCATCAGCCTAATAGAAAAAGATGTCCAGACATGCCCAGGCAGAGGGGACCCAAAACAGTCCTCTGAATTTGCTGTGGTCCCGTAAAATGTACGAAAGTTCCCATGACTCTAAGAAGTGTGTAGATGTGGTCTACACATGAGCAGTCATCGACAGTGAAAACGATAAAGATAGCAATAGGTTAGCAAAGATCAGCAGGTCCAAGTACTATTCTGGAGGTCAGAAGAGAACGGGAACGACAGGGACCAGGTGCAGCTCTCCCAAAGGCCGAGATCCACAGCCCCAAGTCCTTCTCCCCACCGTGATTTAGATGCTACCCCCAGAAAGAAATGGTAGGAGCAGGGATCAGGGGTGGATCAGAACTGGGAACTGGTTGAGTTTAAATCCTGAATTACTGAAAACTGATGAGTTTGATAGTCTTATCCAAAGTGATTAAAAGTCAAATTCCATCAAAGTGAATAGAAACTTGTATTTCAAAGTTTAACAACTAAAAGGAAAAGGAAAAGGAAAAAGAAATTGTATTCCTTGACTTCCTGAATCCTGTGACCACTACATATATACTGTCTTCTCTAACTTATGAATCCTTCACCACTGATCCTAAATTAAATATTCCTTTATAATTTTCACAGGAGCTAGGAATAGCATTTTTCATCTACAGAAAAGGAGTAAATTTTTATATTAATAGAATAGTAACAATATATTTTATTGGCATTTCAAGTCTTCGGAAGTAATGTTCCTTAATTTCTATATACTTTTAGTAGTTTTACACTATACTACGATAGTTACAAAAAATTAAAGACTGACTATTCAGACCCAATTTGCTGTTACGATGTTTATTTGTGAGCACATCTGGGCTTCCCACATACCTTAAGCCCTGTTTGAGGGTTGCTTGTCTAGTTGTGATTGTGGCATATATTTATCATTCACGTAACAGTTAATGTTATATCATGAACTTCCATAATTGGTAACTTTCATAACATCTTTTTTTAAGTAAAGTTGTATAATATTCATAAATTTTGAACTTGAAAATTCCTCATCATTATTAAAATAGTAATATCTAATTGAAAAATATTTTCCTTTTCAAAACAACATAATAAATGCCCCATATTGAAAGAATTCTCAATGAGTCAAAGAACCTCCTTAAACATCATCCATGGAATATTAAATTACATTAAAAATGAAACACTTTGGTCCTTCAAGGAAAGAGGGTACTACTCTGCTATTTCTTCCTTGCTAATTAATATTCTTTAATTTACATTTTCTGTGAACTATGAACATAGACTCCTTTGAAACAGAATATAGAGCCCTGCACTTTGGTAAACTTTATTAACCTTTCACTTAACCTTTCATGCCAAGAAACCAACACCTCTGTACCTTGTCAAGATTGTGATTTGTGCTAGTGTTATAGTTCAGGAGACCAAAAGTGCCGAATACAAAATTGATTTTCTTTATCTCTGAGTCATCTATTTTATTTCTAGTATTTTTGAAGAGTAGAGTTAGAATATTTTAAGTCTAATCTGCAGCTTTTAAAAGATGACAACACATGAGAACTTTATTGAATGAAACTGGAAAACAATTATCAAAAAAAATGTTGCTTCTCTGTTCATCTTGACAAAGAGATACAACCCCTGACAGCTAATCAACTTAGTTTCATTTTTTTTTCCTGCTATATCTTCCTGTTCGTGGCTGACCTATTAATTTTAATGGCTTACTGGACTTCCATTTAATGGTTCAATGATTATAATACATTTCTGCTTTTCTTTGCATAATGAAGTGGCCAAGTAAGCAAGATAACTTTTTGAAGTTTATATAGCCAGAGGTTGCCCAAAACAGAGTATTTCAACTTTTCATTATTAGTAGTAATAAAATCTTATCTAAATTCTGTCCATAAACTTGCAAACTAGAGCTAAAAGTGGGCATCACTTTATTGCAAAAAATCTCCTTCCAATCATACACATTTTAAAAATATGATAGTTAGCAAAATGCTTTTATGATGGTGCAATACCTTTATTTCTCTGTTTAGGTTTATGTTTATTTAGTCTTAAATACTCTAGAGTCAGGTAATTGCCAATAAACTAACTGCTCAGAGTAAAAATAGTAATAAAAATTTTCAAAAAAAAAATAGACATTTTCTCCAGATCTTCTTATAGCATTGCCCTTTTAGAAAGTTGAAATATTTTGGCAGCTTGTGAATTAAGCCTGACACTTAATCAAAAGTAATATATTTCTATTACATAATGTCATAGAGCTTTAATTAGCACTTTTAAGTTGTCTAGTTGTGTTTTTCTCTATGTTGTTGCTGTAGCTGTTGCTGGTGGGGTGGTTACTGAAAAAGGGTCAGGGATTACTATGCCAAAGGGAAATTACTGCATTTGAAACAGAATGAGTCAAGTAATAATTTCATTGTATGAAACATGGGGAAATTGTGACAATTTTTATACTATACATATTTCCCAAGTGAATCTAATATTTTTTCATTCACAGCTACAGATTTTCTAAAATAGAATTAAGAGTAACAACCTTGAAGGATTAGTATAAATATTAGAAATAATACCTGAAAAGGTCTCCTGTATTATTTTTAAAAGAAAGCTATTTTTATTACAAAATCTCATTTTCTCTACATGCTTTCTTTTTTATTAATATTTTAATTTTCAAAGAAGAGAATAATCAAAATAAGGATTGAAACAACTATGTCCACTTCACAGGAGAATTTGAAAATTAAAGAGGAAGATGGTGAAAGAAAAGTGTTGACAATAGTCATATCCCTGCGAGTTATGAGATCATTGTTATCACCATAGAATATTGAGCTATGAAGGACATCAGCCTAACTGGCTGGCTACACAGACTCAGACCACATTTTGGGTTGGGACTGATGGTTCAGAAATCGGGTTTTATCAATGTTCCTAGTTTTGATCAGAGCCCAGTGGAAGGACTCAAAGACTGATGGATCACGTTCAGAATGCTACTTATTCTTTCACAACCATTTCACAATCACTGATCATCATTTCACAATGATCAGTATAATGATCACAGGGTCAAAACACTCACATACCCTTGTAAACCACGGTTTTCCTTGTGGGGAAGGCTATCATGAATCACAATTATATTATCAAGGTCCCCTTTTTTGGATTAATTCTACAGATGGCGCCTTTATTCAGCCCACTTTTTCGTTAGCCTCAAGACTTTGGAGATGATCTACTGTCATGACTGCATAGCAAATGAGGCAGGAATAGAGGTAGGAGAAGAAAGGTAACTGGGCAATGGAGGAGGACCAATTGAAAACTGACCACCTGAGAATACCGAACCACACTGGAAAAACACCTGCCCATGGCCTAGCACCCAAGACCCAGTGCAGAAAGATACCAGATAACAAAAGGCCCGCCCATCCCCTGACCCACTCCTGCTTCACCAACCCCTCTCCTGGACAGTCCCACTCCTTTCTGCAGGAACAAGTTGTAGTTTTCAATCCCTCTTTTGCATAAAGTAGGGAGGAGGTACTGACATCACAGCCATCCCTAGAAATCAGAGAACTATTAGAGTAGATTCTGCTCCAAGAACCTGAGGCAGTAAGTGGTTGTCAGGATGTGTGTGTGTGTGTGTGTGTGTGTGTAGAAATATGGAGAGCTGTTGATCAGATTGCTCTACCAAACCACACCCTTACACACACACTCACACACTTCATACAGCATTAAACAATATGAGGTTTTTCTAAAATTACATAATATTTCATATTCTCCAATCTAATCTTCAAACCATATCTGAAAGAGTGGTACTTGCTCTTACTTTTTCATCACTTCTTTGTCACTCAAATCTATTTTAAAATCATATTTTCTACACATTTTATTTTCCACAGGATTTTGTACCTTCCCTATTTTATTCCACTTCAGTTTGTCTTTTCTCTTCTTCCCTCAGTGTGTCCAAATTACTTTTCTTCATATTTAAAATCCCCCTTCTGAGGCAGCCTAGTAAAATAGGGAATCAACAGAAGGATCCGGAACCTGGCAGGGAAGCCCATGTGGCCATCGGTACCCCCAAGATGGCTCCTGGAAGAACTTTCGGGAACTCCTATTCAGAACAAGATTTCCTCTGGAAGGCAGGAGAGGCCCCGGATATTCTCCAGGGGCTTATCACTGGGCCCTCCCGAGGGATTGAGGGGTGGAATAATCAATCAAAACAGCAAACAGCTGGACTCCTTCCCTGTCATTAGCAAGGGGGCGGGATAATTAATAGTTTAAAAGGCAAAGCGCCAAACCAGATGTCCCTGCCCCCTGCACTTGCCTTCTTCCCCCCAACCTGGATCAATACACAATTAAACCTGGGTATTTATAATCTGTAATGGGGAATTGTAGTCTGTAAATCAGCCCTCTTTATCACTTTTCAGCCCCTTCTTCTCTACCTGGGACCCTTAATCTATTATTTTCTCCCATTTCTCTTCTCTCCATTCCTTAATAAATTACTGGCCTAACTAACCTGGCTTGCTCTTGAAATTCATTTCTTGTAGTTTAGCCAAGAACATAGAGAAAATCCAACAACACTTCCTTTTTCATTAGTTCTCATCTCTTCTCTAATTCATGCCTTTTATTTATCATTGTCTCAAGGCTTGGGCCTTATTTCACAGATTGGATTTGATCTTTATTCTCATCGACCAAATTAGTGCCCATTCATTTAAGTCCTTTCCAATGGAATGTTTTAGATAAAGTCATCTTTTTCACCACTAATGCTAACAGTGACTTGGTCTTCCCCAAGGCAGCCCAGGAGAGGTCAGACACCCAGGCAGACAAGGCACATGTGCCGTACAGGTGAGTGTTGTTCGCAGTACTGTCTAACGTCTCAGAGGCAAATCAGGCTCTCTGCAGGCTGAACTCAATGCCCGTTACACTTTTTAAAAGTCTAGGAAAAAATAGCAATTGGCTAAGATAACATGTTATTAACAGTGTGCACTAAATGACACCCAAGAGGCCTGGAAATATAATTGCCCTCCCTTCAACTACTAAATTGTATCAAGAGGCTTCAAAATGAACAATCACTACACTTCCTTCAAAGAACAGAGATATTGCATCATCTTTCCTGGACACCTACCTGTGTGCATTCTTATATCCATATACACAACACAAATACACAAATTTTCACAGCTTCCCTTTTCTACAAATATGTTTATTAGAAGATGGTAGGAAGATACCCTCTTCTGCCAAGTTGCTATGATGTATACCACACAATGGGTTGGCTTACACAATGCAAATTGATTGGCTTGTGGTTTTGATGCTGGGAGAAGTCCAAAATTGAGAAGTCAGCAAGGCGTACTTCCTCCCCAGCAGCTGTAACATTCCGGTGCTGGCTGCCAGACCTTCCAGGCTCCTTGACTTGTCCCCCTGCCTGGTGTCACACATCAGTATCCTCGCCATTCTTTTCCAGGTTCCCTTGACTTCCAGCTTCTGGCTCCTCTCCGTGGCTTTCCCTGACTACATCTGATTCTTCTCTGTTTATAAAGAACGCAGGTTAACACAGATTAAGGCCCGCTGTCAGTCAATTGGGCCACACTTTAACGTAAAGTATCATCTTTGAGGGTTCTTATTTACAAGGGGCTCATACCACAGGAATGTGGGTTAAGTTTAGGAGCATGCCTCAACTGAGCTACAGCATCAGTCCACCACAGGAGAAGAAAGGGGTCGTTATTCAGGGATATTAAACCCTTTCTGTGTCCTAAAAAGAGGGCAGCCCCAAGGCAGAACGCCCCCAGTTTGGCTTGGCAAGGGTTGTCCTGGGAGAGACAGGATTGCTGGGCCCTTCTCATGGACAGCCTTGAGTGCTGGGAAGGGCATTTCTACCTTTATTTCACCTGTTCCTTTGTCCAGAGGTAAAGGAATCAGATGTCAGGCGAGGGCCCTCATTCCTTGGGCTGGATTTCCCTGTGGGGTGTTTATGGTGATAAAGTCAGGACTCTTGGATATCATGGTGCTGTGGCTCCTACTTTCCTGCGGATGAAGCTGTGTTCAGTTTGGGGGCTTTGTATTTCTAGTCTCCACAAAGCAACCCCTTTTTCTCCCAAGCTAGGACCTCCTTTCTGACAGGTTGTCCGCCCTTTCCCAGTTTCTCTACCTGCTGCTAAACAGTTATGTTCAATAGTGGGCTGGTAACTAGAAGGCCTGTTGCAGACTTCTTTCCAGTTTTACCACAGAGGTCTATATTATTTTGTGGGTCTGAGGTACTTTTCTGGCCCCTTAATAAAGCTGATAACTCAGTTTCTCAATTGACCACAGACTTTTTGATCCACTATAGTTTTTGCTATATTAGAATGACTAGACGCCTGTAGAGGATAGTGCACCTACATCCAACAGCACTCTGTCAGCATCTTGGGGTGCAGAGAGGTATAGAGCCATCAGATGTGGCTTACATTCCAATACTGAGTCATAGCAATTGACAAAGTTGCCAAATATCACTGCATACTGTCCTTTATTTTAAAATTAGGATAACACAATCTTAATGATTGCTAAAGATTAATTTAGATAATGATTATAAAGTGCCTGAAATAACACGGTGTGCAATAAAAGGGACAGGGTTTGATAGAAGTAGCTATTTGGATATGAACTACAGTGAGGTCACTTCCTCTTCTAGATTCACTCCCTCAAAACTTCTATTTGTTTGTTACCACATATTAACTTCATTAGGCCCTGACTAGGCAAAGGTGGATTATTGAAAACAATTTTTTTCTTAGATAAATAATTTCTCTTTCAAAATCATGAACAAATCTATACTTAATATAACGTTCAACTATGAAACTAGAGATAACTGACTTTATACCTGCATAACTATAAGGCAATATAACAGCTTTCATATGTTAGAAATAATCAGAAATAAACTAGCATCTAAACAGACACTTTTGGGGGGGTCTAAAATAATTTTATAAAAACAAGGCATTTCATTCCTTGTGAAGGGATGTGAAATCTTCACAATACCATTTGGAATGTAAATGTTGATTCACAGTAAGCAGATATTACACTTTTTAGTGCCATGTTAGTAAAGAAAAGACTATTGCTATTTAAAAACAAATATTTGGAGAAACTATTATGAATTTAAGAAGACAGTGTTCTTTGATACTAGATAATAACTTACTCTGATACCTTACAACATTATTAAATAGTAAGGCAAGTAAGTTAAATTTACCCATGACTAAAACACCATGCCCTGAAGGAGTAGCTTTTTCATTTCTATAAAAAAGAGAAATCTTTTTATGGCCAGTTGTTTACCTCAGCCACAAGAAATCATAAGCAGAGTTATTTTCTTCTCATTTCTCAAGATAAGACAGTAAAGCACATTGAATGGTACATTTAAAATTGTAATCACTATCAATTTTACTAGGGATCCATGGACTATTAGAGGTGAAAATCACTGTAGATTTAATCTAGTCCAATGTCCTCATTTTATAGATAAGGTAGCTGAATTTCCTAAAGGACTACAGCAGCACCAAAAAAAGGCATCAAATTTTATCACATTCAATGTGAGGAAATATTATCAAGGTAGAAAAGTTATGGCATTTTTCTCTTCCAAATTATAAGTATAATCAAGCCCAAGAGGACAAGGGGTAATGATGAATAAACATGATCTATTTATTTACATGTGCCCTCCATAAAATAACCAGTGCTTTCTGAACGACAGTACTGATGCTAAGGTAAGATGAACTCTTAACCTGCTTCCATTGGTAGGTTCCAAGTGGAGGGCACGTTTAGTGAAGGCGGTTGAAATAAGCTGATCTGACTGCCTCAATCAGAGCTCAAAAATGGCAGCCTGCCCCCTGAATCCAACATAGACATATTTTTGTTAAATCAGCTCCAAATTTCAGTAATAAACCCAATCACCTCCACCAGCCCACACCCCCAAAAATCCAGTACTCTAGCCTCATTTGAAAAAAATCAGAAGATGTGACAGCATCAACCCACGAGGGCAAAATTCATCTACAAAAATATAGTGGTGGTTGATGGTTGCCTTTTTGATGGGCCAGGAAGTCTCCAGTTTACTACAGAATCCACCATTTCTGGTTGCCAATCATGTTTCTTGCCTGAGCTAGCCTATGTTGGCAGTTAGGACCATCCATGATGATCATATACATAATTGAAACTCTTTGCTACTGTCATTGTGACCTTTCATGTACATCCCAAATCGTAGAGAAGTGTAATCTATCTGTTTACCATGACTGACTGGCGCTCTTCTTCTCCCTCTTATTTATTGATTTGGAGGTTCCAAGTACACTGTTTTACTTGGTGTTATGAGGTAACCTATGAGAAGGGATACGAATGTTATAAGCCACATGTTCTTGAGGAGGGACTGAGACTTAGAAACATTAGGTATCTGGTTCAAGGTCAATCACTAAGTGAAAGGTGCCCAAACTCAGGACTCCATAGACCAAGAGGCTCTGAACCATATCATACTGCTGTTAAAATTGTGTCAGGTGAACTCTGCTAACAACGTTGTGTATTTTAATAATGCTTTTAACTTTTTCCCCTAACAACTTTATTAATTGAGAAAGCAAGACATTATAAATTTATTTTTATTATTCATATTTATAATTTTTTGAAAATTAGACATGAATTGAGTCATTAGCATAAAATCACACATCCAGGTGCTGACACAATCAGAAATTAGTGCTCCTTGTTGGGTGAGATTCATGCCCTTCATAGCCTCGTGTTTTTTGTCTAATGGTGACCTTTCCAGATACACCAGAGGATCATCACAGCTCTTCATTATCTAGTAGTGTCTTCTATGTGGCTGGTGCTTTAGCAGGTGTTTTCCTTTCTTAAAAAAATTACTTCTCACCACAATCATATGAGATGGTTATTACTATCACCACTTTTCAAATGAAGAAACTGAGATTTGGAGATTGTGATAAGCAAGTTGCCTAATTTTAAACAACTTGTAAATAGCAGGACCAAATTTGAATCCAATTTAATTGCCAAAACCTGTGATCTTAACTATCTCACTACACTGCCTGTCTACGTCAGTCTCTTAATATCTTCAAGGACAGCTGTTGCCTCTGGGATTGGAGGATGGGAGTAGGACATGACCGGCTATATCACATGGGCAGGAAAGAGGAGGAGCTTTGTTTTCCAAAAGGCCTTCATCTAAAACAAGGGAGATAGTGGGATTTTATGGTAAGTTGTTTGCAAAAATGGTTGCAGTAATTTCCTCCACCCTACTTTGCTCCCACCTTTGCAATGTGACTTTGTCACATATCCTATCAAGAAGTGGAACCTATTTCTACTTCCCCACACTATAACTCTGGAGCTTGGCCAAATGACTTTCTTTGATTTAAAAAGATTTATTTTTTATTTATGTCGCTCCCCTTATCCCCCCACCCCCCATTGTCTGCTCTCTGTGTCCATTCACGGTGTGTTCTTCTGTGTCTGCTTGTATTCTTGTCAGTGGCACCAGGGTGATAGTGAAATAAATGTAACAGAAAATGAGTAATGCTTGTGCAAGCAAAAGAGGGCAAGACCCAGTGCGTGAGTACGTTCCATCCATTGCATTTGAAACTGAGACCACTATGTGACTGAGCCCAAATTAGCATTGAAGAGGCCATGTGGAAAAGAAATGAGGTCCAGTGGCGGAGAGTCTGCTGAGTATTAGTCCTAATTAGATGAAGGGAGAGGAAAGAGGTAAGTAAAGAGAAAATAGTCTTCTGAACAACTTGAGGAGGAAGGAGTAGAGAGGATTCATACCAGATAAAAAGCACTGCTATTACAACTGCTGCACATTACACCTTCTGTACAGGTTTGTCAACTTCGTCATTTTTGCACCACTTTTTAGGAAATTTGAATTGTTTGCTATTCCTTTAAGCTACCTGTTAAGGATGGCAGATATGCCCTTGTCTTCATAGAATACATACAGGCTGCTTACACACAAGTAGGTTAGGAAATTTTTAAAATATTATGTTACACAGGTAATTCTATTCTTTATATTTTTCTTATCTCCAAATAAATTAGAGTTTATTTGGATAAAGCATGGTTTTTGTCTAAGTTATGATTTTTGAGCTTTCCCATTGCAAACCTCCTGTCCTAGATGCAAAGTGAGTGAAAAGAATGCAAGATTTCTCATTTTTATAATATACTATAACACTGTTTTTTAAAGAATTAATTTTCATTTATGTTGCTCCCATTCCCCCACCCCCCCATTGTCTGCTCTCTGTGTCCATTCACTGTGTGTTCTTCTATGTCTGCTTGTATTCTTGTCAGTGGCACCAGGAAGCTGTGCCTCTTTTTGTTGCATCATCTTGCTGCGTCATCTCTCTGTGTGTGCGGGACCATTTCTGGGCAGTCTGAGCTTTTTTCACACGGGGCGGCTCTCCTTATAGGGCACACTCCTTGAGCATGGGACTCCCCTATGCAGGGGACATCCTTGCGTGACACACCACTCCTTGTGCGCATCAGCACTGCGCATGGGCCAGCTCATCACATGGGTCAGGAGGCCTTGGGTTTGAACCTTGGACATCCCATGTGGTAGGTGGATGCTCTATCAGTTGAACCAAATCCACTTCCCACTATAACACTTCTAATAAGATATTTCAAAAATACATTCCCACCAATAATAAACAAACAAAATTGCTCAATTATCATTAACCTGGATTACAAAAGTAACGGAAGGAAACAAATATGTTTTATCAAGGTTAAGTTCATACATATTTTTTAAACTAAGATGGATCATGATCATTACCACAAAGAAAAAGTGCTTGGCTCACTCTGTAATGGTGTCAAGTTAAAATAATTTAATCAAATTAGGTATTTTTTTCATACCTGGTACTTACTGTGATTGATGACATGTGCAGAAACACCTAAATTAATGTAAAGTGCACTAAGTGAGTTATGGTTCTATGAGAATATAGCTAAATTGGCAACCTAATATACTATTAAACAATAAGTCTTATTTTTTTTTTACTCTAGCATAAGCTATAATTCTGATCACTTCAACAGTTAAAAAGTCTTGAAATGTAACCACGTTTTAAAAATATCCCTTATTTTACAATATATTGTTTAAAGAAATAAAAGTGGATTTAAATAAATGGAGAGATATGCCATGTTAGGGATTATAAGATTCAGTATTAGGATAGCAAGTCTCCCCAATATGATCTACAGATTCAGTGCAATCTCCTTCAAATTCCTGACAGGAGTTCTTGTAGATATCAACAAACTAATTTTAAAATTTATGTTGAAGTGAAAAGAAACTAGCAAAGTCAAAGCAATTCAGAGAGAGGAGAACAGATTTGGAGGACTCATGCAAACTTATTTTAAGAAACTGAGATAGTGTAGTGTTAGAAAAAGAACAGGCACATGCATCAAAGAGGTAAAAAAGATAGTCCAAAAAAGATGTATATGAATAGGGTCAATAGGCTTCTAACAAAAGTGTAAAGAGAAGAAAATAGGGAAAGTGTAGCCTTTTCAATATATGGTGCTGGGACAATTCGATGTAATATGCAAATATATATATAAAAGAACCTTGACACATGCCTCCCACTTTATTTTTAAAAAATGAATCATAAAACTGACATTAGCAAGAGGATTGAGTAAAAAGTTCCAAATTACAATGTCACACAGAAACATAAAAAAAAAAGTAAAAGTAGTCAAAACTGACTTTCTCAGAAAACTAGAAAATAGTCAAAGATATACAGTAATCAAGAGACACTGAATCTAGAAAAAAGCAACTTATACATGGTAGGAAAGCCTCATGAGACTTTGATTAGCCTTTCTCACACATCCTCCTTTGCTCTTTGTGGTAGTTTGTAAGAAGGCGACCAGCACTCCTGGGATGGCCCTGGCCCCTGGTTACAGAGGGAGCAGATCACACCTTATTTGCAAATTATGGTTTACATGTGTCTGTTCTATCCTTTCTGGTGGTTACCTAAAGGACCAATCCAAGGTGTTTGTCTCTACTTGCCTGTCTCACTTGGGATGGAGAAGTAATGGGAATGACTGCAAAAACACTGCAAGGGGACAATCAAATCATTGCTGCATAGAGCAAATTATATGATTCAGATATACAATAGAGAACCTGGGGTCTGGGAGGAAAGTCTGTGGAGTGTTTCCTTAGGAAAGTCAGGGCATTTAGAGGTGCCTGTGTATAGAGAGCCAAGTGCATGCCCAGAGCTGGAAGCAAGCTCAGAAAAGACCTGAGAACATGATAAGCTTTCACTTAGGTCTGATCTAAAAACTGTGCAGGCAAATGTGGCTAACTGCTAAAGGAAAGGCCTAGTACAGAGCTAGTCTACAAAGACTGGGTTAAATGATTTTCTGTTTTATTTTGTTTATTTTTAACCCCCTAATATTCAAGAAAACCTCTGTCCTTATACTAAGCAAATACAGAGTAATGTAACAGAGACATCAGTGACTATGCATGAAAAGGTATACAGTCTTTGCAAAAAACAGTCTTCAACAATTAAAAAAAAAAGAAAAAACATCAAACCATGAGGAAGAGAGAGGATCTGATTTCCAAAGTTAACACATTAAAATATCCAAATGTCTACATTTCAAAAAAATTCCCAAGGTATATAAAGAAAGAAGATAAGATGGCACATTCAAAGGATGAAAATAACTGAAATGAAACTATCACAGAGGAATCCAGACATTGGGATTTCTGGTCAAAGGCATTAAATAGTTGTTATAAATATGTTCAGTGCTCAAAAGGAAAGCATGGGGGAAAAAAATAAAGGAAATCGGGAAAATGAGATATGAATAAAATGAGTATTTCAGTAAAGAGAGAAATTATAAAAAGGAACTACCTGAAATTCTGGTGCTAAAAAGTACAGTGGGCTGAAAGAAATAGTTCACTAAGTATATTCAGCAGATTTGAACAGGAAGAAAAATATAATCAGCAAATATAAAGATGAACCAATTTAAACCATCCATTCTGAAGAGTATACAGAAAAGAAAAAAAGAATGAAAATGTGTATACATAGCCTGAGGGCCACGTGGGACACCACCATGCATATCAACATGCACATTATGGGAGTTCCAGAAGGAGGAAGAAAGAGACGGAAGCAATTTTGGGGGGGAAATAATGGATGAAAACTTCAAAAATTTGATGAAAGACATGAATATACAAATCCAAAAAATTTGAAGAAATCTAAATAGGATAAACTCAAAGAGATTCACACTGAAACACATTATAATCAATCTCTCAAATTCAAAGGCAAAGAGAAAATCCTGCAAGCAGCAAAAGAGAAGCAACTTATCATGTACAAGGGAGCCTCAAGATTAAGTGCTGATTTCTCATCAGAAGCCATGGAGCCAAGAAGGCAGTGGATGGTATATTTCAAGTGCAAAGAGAAAAGGAATTGTCAAGGGTTCTATATCAGGCAAAATTGTTCTTCAAAATGAGGGAGAAATCAAGACACCCCAGGTAAACAAAAGCTGAGGGAGTTTGTCACCATCAGACATTCTTTAAAATAAACGCTGATGGTAATTCTTCTGGTTGAAAGGAAAGGACAGTAGACAACAGTTCAATGCCATATGAAGAAATAAAGATTTCTGTTAAAGGTAACATGGGTAATATAAATGCCATTATTATTGCATTTTTAATTTGTAACTCTAATTTTTACTTATGTAATTTAAAAGGCAAATACATACAAAGTGATTACAAGTCTATGGTTTGGGGCACTCCATGTATAGATTTAGGGTTTTAAATTTAAGTCCCATGGTTACTACAAAAACAATATTTTAAAAATATACACAAATGAAAATGAGAAGGGATTCTAAGTGGTTTACTGCTAAGGATCAACTAAACACGAAAGTAGACCATATGGAAGAAATGAGGGACAAAAGGGCATTAGATTTACAAAGCCAAATATAAAAATGACAGAAGTTCTGCCTTCTCTGTAATTATTTTATATTCATTCAGATTAAATCCTCCAATCAAAAGGCAGAAACTCCTGTGATGTACATAACCATAACCTCTGGAATAACCTCCTGACTCATTTTGAAATATCTTAGCCATAAAAACTCATTTGTATTTAATATTTCCCCTTTTGGCCAAAGTCTTTTTCAAATGCATCACTAGTTGGTTCTTGGTAATAATCCCTCATTGCCAGGGAGTGTCATCCCTGGGAGTTATGTCCCATGCTGGGGGTAAGGTAGTAAGTTTATATGCTGAGTTGGGCTTTGACTGAGTCCACCTTTAAGCAACAAGTAGGATTTCAGGAGGTAACTCTTAGGCAATATATAACATTATGCTAAGTTTCAATTCCACAGGAACAAAGTTCGTAAGTACAACCATCAATATCAAGGCCCTGACATATTGGTCTGTCTTCCTTCACCAGGCACTGCCCACGTAGCAGGACACTCTAGAATGGGAATTCAATATTCTTTTGGTTATTGTGTGGGTCTCCACCCACTGAGACAACACCCCATGAGCACATGAACACATTGATATTGCATAGAGACAGGCCCCAGGTGCACCACTTCCCACATATCACCTCAACATTGGCACCGTGCACCAGTAATCCTCCCCTGGGACAGCTGCGATCCCTCTGCAATCCAAAACCTCCCCCAAAACAAGTCAATTATTATTATCTATAAATAATAGATTGCTATTATCTATAATAATGAAAGAAAGAAAATAAAATTTTTTTAAAATTTGCATTGTGCCTTTCATCATCATTAGATCTGTTATCTTTTCTCCAAGAAGCTTTAGGTTACAGAAAAGTTACAAAAAAATATAGGAGATTCCATATATCCTCTTTCCCATCCTCTCCTACTAACAACATCCTACATGAATATGGTACACGTGTTAAAATTGATGTACTAACATCAAAACATTGCCATTAATCATGGTCAATGGTTTACATTATGATTTACATTTTGCACCATACACTTTTATAGGTTCTGACAAAATGTATAATGGGCTGTTTCTGTCAATGCAAGATCATGCAGAACAATTTCCATATTCTGAAAATTCCCTATATTCCATCCATTCTTCCCTCCCCTTCCCCTCAGATCATATGGCAATAAGTTTCAACTTGTCAAGAATAAGGTTCATAGTTACATGCATTAATATTGAGGACTTCACATACTGGTCTGTTTTCTTTTATTAATTTTCCTACACATGGTTCTTCTGCCCCTTGTATTTTAACCCATAATTAGCACTATACCCATTAAATATATGTCCCAGAGACTTAAATCTTCTGGCTGTTCCTATGCTGGTTGAGCCTTGAATCTCAGCAGAGTTGCAGCCAACATCTACTCTCCAGTTTATCAGACTGACCCAAGAAAACTATCAAAAACATGATGATGAACAATGCCCATGCCAAAAAAACAGAGTATCTGCAACAGCAAGCAATACAGTTCCATCCATCTGCTCCATGGGATCTAAGCCCTCTCGCAATCTGAAGCAGAGTAAGCATCACCATCCCAAAATCCTCAAAATTGAGGAATAAACAAACATAAGATGAGAATGCAATTATAGACTAAAGTAGACATTATTATTATAGTAATAGAAGAACTTATAACACTGATATAAAGACAGTGACCACCAGATGTTCTGAGGGGAGGGAGAAAGAAAAATAGATGTAACATGGGGCATCTTTGGGACATTGAAACTGTTCTGCATGCTACTGCAATGATGGACATAGGCCATTATACATTTTGTCAAAACCTATAAAATTGTGCAGTGTGAAGTGTAAATCATAATGTAAACTACAAACCATGTTTAGTAGCAATGTCAATATGCATTCATCAATTATAACAAATGTACCACACTAAGGAAAGATGATGTTAATGGGGAAAAGAGTGTGTGTGGGGGAGGTATATTGGCATCCCCTGTATTTTCTATGTAACATTTATATAATCTAAACCTTCTTTAAAAATAAAAATAATTTTTAAAAAGAGGCAGAGCCTGGTATAATGGATTAAAAAGCATGATTCAACCACACACTCTTTCCAAGAGACTCACCTTAAATTGAAAATATACATAGTTAAAAAGTAAGTGAAAGGGAAAACTCCCATGCAAATAATAACCAAAAAAGACCTGGGTGACTATATTATCAGACAAAATATATTTAAAGTCAAAAAACTGTTACAAGGAACAAAGCAGCACACTATGTACTGATAAAAGTCTCAATTAACAAGTAGATTTAATAACAATGAATATATCTGCACCTAACTACAGAGCCCCAAAGTATAGGAAGTTAATAATGACAGATTTGAAAGGTGAAATAGATAGTTCTACAATAATTGTTGAAGACATCACTACACTGTTTTCAATAATGGATAGAATATCTGAATAGATGATCAGTTAGGAAACAGAGGACCCAGAAAACCCTATAAACCAACTAGAACTAACAGATAGATATAGATATAGATATGCATATAAATATATAGAGATGAATATAGATGGGTAGATATATAGATATATAGATATGTAACACTCTGCCCAATAACATCAGAATACACCTTCTCCTCAAGTGCACATGAAACATTCTTCAGGATAGATCATATGATAGGTCACAAAATAAGTTTCAACAGATGTTTAAAAATTGAAAGCACACAAAGTTACAATTCAATAGCAGAAGACAAACCGGAAAGTTCATAAACCTGTGGAAATTAAATAACACTGTAAAAAAGCAATGCATCAAAGAAAAAATAACAAGGAAAATTAGTAAATACATGGAGATGAATGAAAACAAAAACTGAACATACCAAACTTATGGGATAAAACTAAGACAATGCTCAGAGGGAAATTTATAATTCTTACATTAAAAAGGAAGATGGGTCACAAATTGGTTACCAAACTTCACATGTTGTGAAATTAGAAAAAGAAGTGCAAAATAAAGCAGAGCTAGCAGAAGGATGGAAATAACAAAATGAAATAGAGAATAGAAAATCAATAGAGAGAATCAATGGAACCAAAAATTGGTTCTTTGAAATGATGGTCTTTGAAATGAAAAGTCTGAGTTAATAGACTTAGACTTCCTGATTTCACAACTTACTACAGAACTACACAATCAAAGCAGTGTGGTAAAAATGATATATAGAACAATGGAATAGAACTGAGAGTTCAGAAGTAAATTCACACATCTATAACCAATTGACTTGGCATGGCTGCCAAGTCCATTCAATGGGGAAAGAACAGTTTCTTTAACAAATGAGGCTGGGCAAACAAATTCTCCATGGAAAAGAATGAAGTTAGACTCCTACCCCACATCATACACAAAAATTAACTAGAAAGGTATAAACTATCTAAATATAATAGCAAAGAAGAAAACATAGTGGAAAATCTTCATGACCTTATATTTGGCAATGGATTCTTAGATATGATATCAAAAGCACAAACAACAACAACAAAATGATATATTGGACTGGACTGCGTTAAAATTAAAAACTTTTGAATATCAAAGGATATTATCAGAAAGTAAAGAGACAACCTACAGAGAAAATAGTTGCAAATCATGTTCTGATAAGGAATTAATATCTAGAATATATAAAAACTACTACAACTCCACAAGGAGACAAACAAGCCAATTTAAAAATGGGCAAAGGACTTGAAAGGGCATTTGCCCAAAGAACATTTACAAAAGGTCAATAAACACATGAAAAGGTGTTTAACATCAGTAGCCATTAGGGACATGCAAACCCAAACTCTAATGAGATACTACATAACATCCTCTATCATTAAAACAATGGAAAATGAAAAATATTGATGATGATTTGGACAAATTGGAACCCTCGTACATTACTGGTGGGAATGTAGAATAACGCAACTGCCATGAAAAACAGTTTATCTATTTCTAAAAAAGTTAAGCATAGAATTATCATAATAGCTACAATACTATTCTTAAGTACATAACCATATGAATTGTAAACATGGATTCAAACAGATACTTGTACACAAACAATCAGAGTGGCTTTATTTACAATAAGCAAAAGGTGGAAACATCCAAGTTTCCTTCAACAGATAAAAGGGAAAAAAAACCTGTTGTATAGACATACAATGGAATATTATTCCACCACAAAACATAATGAAGTTCTGATACATGAAGACAAAATGAAAATATGCTAAGTGAAATAAGGCAGACACAAAATTATAAATTGTTAAAAGTGCAAATGTTACGCTATATATATGCTAACACAATAAAGTTTTTCAATTTCAAAACAATGAATGGACTGTTGATATAAACATAAACTATAAAACTCCTGGAAGAAAGATGGAGAAAATATTTCTGAGTCTGGGTGAGAAAGAGGTGACACAAAAAGCAAAATCTGTAATAGAAAATATTAATAAACTGGGCTTCATAAAAATTGAAAATTTTGGTCTTCAAAGACATTTTTAAGACAGTAAGACTGGTTAAATGGGAAAAATATTTGCAAATTACGTATCAGACAAAGGATTTGTATCCAGCACATATAAATTACTCTCAAAACCTAACAATAGGAAAACTAGCAACCCAATAAAAATTGGCCAACAATTTGAACAGTTTACTAAGAAGAGAGATAGGGATGGCAAATAAAGGTATGAAAAGATGATTAACAGAATTAGTTATTAAGAAAATTAAAATTAAAATGCATCCATTTAGAATGACTAAAATAAAGTAAAAAAACAAAAACAGAAAACTGGCAATACCTAGTGCTGGTGTGGAGCAACTGGTTCCTCATATTTTGCTGATGCTAATACAAAATGGTACAGCCAGTTTAGAAACAGTTTGGAAATCCCACTCCTGGGTATTCATTTGAGCAAAATGAAAATTTGTGTTTTCACAAAATTTTGCGTGTAAATGTTTCTTGCAATTATATTCAACATTACCATAAATTGAGAGGAAAATGAATGTCCTTCAACTGTTAAATGGATAAACAAATTATGGTACATGTACACAAACATTTCAATCATGTTGATACACACAGCAACTTGTATGAATCTCAAATGCATTATATTAGTGAAAGAAGCCAGACCCAAAAGGCAACAAACTAGATTCTATTTATTTGCCATTCTGACAAGACAAAACGTTATGGACAGAGAACAGGTCAGTTGTCACCAGTGATTAATGGTGGGAGAGAATTTGACTACAAAGGGAATCCAAGAGGGAATTGTGGTAGGTAATGGAACTCTTCTGGATGTTGATTGTGGTTGTGGTTATACAACTCTAAGCATTTACTAAATTAAACTCATGGAACTGCAACCAAAAATAGTAAATTTTACCATACGTAAGTTTTTAAACAAATAATTTAAAGAATATTTCCTCTTCTGCCATGTTAACTGTGGAATCATATACAGTGGGTGCAGTTGAAGTTAGAAGGACCTAGATTATTTGTATTCTGAATATTCTCTTTACAATCTGAGTGATTTAAATAAAATTCATAATGTCTCTGAGTCTCAATTTATAGTATGTAAAATGGAGATAATACTCATCTTAATTTTCCATGACTACATCTGTGAAATGAGGCTAGAGGAATAGGCTCCATAGTTATGTTTGAGAGTTAAATGACATTGTACTTATAGAAGGCCTGATATAAAGTAAGTACTAGTAAAAGAAAACAATGATGATATAGAGGAGGAGGACACAAACACAATGACAATGATGTCCATTAGAAGTTGCTATTTGGGAAGAACTTAAGCTTCTAGAAAACTGGTAGGACTCTTGGAGTTCTGATCCTTGATTTACACCATGCTGTCTATTTTCCTAAAAGATCCTCTAGTCCCATGGGAAATAAGATTTTCAACAAATGAACTTTGACTGCTTCCAAGATGAATGAATTCATGGATCTATATACAATACTCCCAAACAGGTGTTCTATGTAGGAATTGCATTTAAAGTATCTGAAAGGTCTTTAGCAACAAACTACAATGATCACTTATAGAATATACAAACTCTTGACTTTTAAGATCCCATTGTAATTCTTCTTGTTACTTCTAAAGCTATAAAAGTAGCTTAGAACCTGGGATATTTAGGCTCTAAGCCCAACAGCTTTGAGAGATTCTAGGGTCTTTGCATGTGTGACTATGACTATGATATTATTTTTTGTTTTCTTGCCTACATCAAATTCTAGAATCAATAAAATCATCTAAAGACCCTGAAGCCTCAGATAATGAATACTCGAAATATGAAAAATAGGTGCTGGGTCACACTGAACGCAACACAGTCCCCAGAGGTAAAGGGCAAAGCACCTCTCTGGTAGAAGCAAAGAGAAGTCTCACACTATTTTACCATCCCTAACAAGGCAAGTTCTCAGCTAAGAAATGATGGAGCTTAGTCAGAAGTTAGAAGAAAAAAGAACAATCCACATTTTCAAATCCATAAAAATTTTAAGAAGATATTCATGTCGAAGGACGAGCTCATGAATATATTTACTTTCAGTGATATTAACCAACTGTCATATATTGGGAAGAGCACTCAGTCAGGATTCAGGAGAAATGGGCTTTTGTCCTGTCTGCAATTGAGACTCTTTCCATTCCATCAATTAGAGACCCAGTCTAGAGTAACAATTAAGTTTTGAATCTGTTTAATTTAACTATTTATATAAATAGCCATTTTAACTACTTTGGGGCAGACATCGGAAAAACTTCATTGCTTAACACTTCATTTTACATTCTTTTAGATAACACTATCCTAGTTAAATAGTACTTTCCAAACCTAAAGGACTAAATATTTGACTTTTCAGGGTAGAGAAGGCAATACTAAAACGGCATCCTCATGTAATATGATTTAGTACATGCTTGAAGCTTTAGGCAAGAAGTAAAATTTTACCTTGAATTTTATTAGCAAGAGAAAAAAAGGTCTCGGTGAATTGGGAAAGAAAACTCTCAAAATTCTATCAGGTTCTCACAATGAGGAAAAATACACAGAATTTTTAAATGCAGGAAATACTGTCAATGCCAAGGGGAACAAAAAGTCAACTAATTAAAGTTACAAATGTTCAGAAATGATAAAGGGTCTTGGAAAGTATGGGAACAGTACTTTATTCACCTTTATGATTTTAAAACTTGTAATATGAAATAAAGCATAATTAATGTTTTTAATTGCAAATAATTGATATTTTTAAGGCTACTCAAAAGTAGATCACAATGGGTATTTTTCAATAGCCCTCATAGCAAGTAAATTATCAAGTCCCCATCTGCGCTTACAGGAAAAAAAAATCCATTACCACTTTCTCTTTATTGGCATAATAGTTCTTCAAAACGGCTTACAACAGAGCTTATATTTCATGCATGAACTTTTGATCCAGCTTACCTGTTGTGAGCTGCTTTAAGTGTCCGCATTTTCGCTAGCAGCTGTACACTGCCAAAACTGAGACTTTTACGTTTTAAAGTAATTGAGGGAGCTTTTCTTTTGTTTTGCTCTCACTTCAATGTTAAACATAAATTACTCAAGTTAGATTTTAGCCTGCCTTGCTTACCACTTCCCTGCAACAAGGCTTTCCCCAAATCAGCATGGTGCTGTGTGGCCCTTACTGAATTCCTGTCATATGTGCTCAAGAGCTGAGGTGGTTGGGGCCTTGGGTGCTTATGGCTGGGGCGGGCAAGTGGGGCATCCATCCTTGGATGACCTGAGGTCCAAGAAGATGTTGATATCCCTGGAATGTTCCAGCCCTTTTTCCTACCAGCATCTGACAGGAGGAGATGGGAGAAGCCTTTAATATCTTCTAGCCCAAATTATGAAAGAAATCGTAACCAAAAAGAAGGAATAAGAAGCAACTACATTTATGGCAGAGGAATGTTTAAAGGTCTAAGTAGTTGTCTCAATCATCCTCCTGAGACATAAGAGTGATTTGATTTATCTTTTGAAAGTCCAAAATATTTATCAATTTAAAAATCTTCTCATGACATCCTAGCATGTATTATTAAAGGATACTTTTGTCTATTTTTCCCTCTTCAGGCAGAATTCTACTTAAGCTATTCCAAACAAGATTCTATACTATTTTTAAACCAGATTAAAGTGGTAGTTATCAAAATCCTTCAAATAGCCACTTTCCTATTTAATAACCTTAACTGTCAAGACAATTTTTCTTAAATATACTGAGATGACAGAGAGATCTACGGAGTGACAAGCCCCAACTCCGTCATTTGGTGAGTCCTGACTAAACTTCTTTATCCTCATTTGTAAAATGGGGATGTAAAGAATTCCTATCACTTACAGTCAGTTTGCAAAAACAACCTGTGGAAGACTCTAGTAAAGATTCTATGCCTAAAGAAACACATTTTTTTTTCTTTCCCTGCTACATTAAAGTCCAACACTTCTTATTTTGTTTCCTATAAAGGCAATAATACAGAATGGTTCATCGACACCATTCATAAACTTGAAAATGGCTGCCATTTTCAGGCTCCTCTTTCCTAATCCTTTACTGCATATGTATATGCAGAGCTTGTTACAAATTAAAACTATACAGTGTTAACAGAGCAGAAAATGGTTCTGAGAAACAAAGCATTGAAAGGCAAAAAATAGACCTTTAATTTTTTTAAAGCCTAAATATGGAATTTGCAATGTTTATATTTAAAGGAGAATAAAGAGTAGAGAAATAAGTTGTGTTTATGTCTAGGACACTGGGTATATGTGTCTGTGTGTTTGTGTGTGTGTGTGTATGAGAGGCAGATAGGGAACAAGAGAGAAGAGCAAACAAAAAATTACTACTGGGAAAATATCTTTAAAAAAAGAAAAGTATACATATTTTAGCAATTAACATTTCTTCATAGTAGAATTGAAAATTCTCTCCTAATTAAATGCTAATTAGGCAGTAAAATGTGTGTCTACTCTGTTGTTAATTTTCCATTACATTAACCTTCTCATCAACACTTAAGTTTATATTCTAATGTTTTCTAGTGATAGAACTTCAAGTAAAAAGTTGAGAGTGCTTTATCTGCATAAAATTTGGGTCTTCCTACTATTGTTTCATCCTTTACAGAGAAAAAGCAAAATATAAATAAAATGATTGTGTATAAAAGTAAGTTTTGTCACTTTGTCTCTTCCACATAAGCAAATATTCTAGATAAGATAGTAAGACTGGATATGAATTAACCAATATCTAGAGAAAAACATTTTATTTTTTTCTATTCAGACTGCTCTAGAACAGCATCAAAATATCCCTTTGACTTAAAGAATAAAGTAAAAGCCTCTTAACATTTGAAAGCCTCAAGCTATGGACTCTTTTATCCTTTCTAATGAAACTTCTGTCTTCCCTGTCAGATTCTGAAGACAGGAGAGTGAGTTTTAGTGATCTTTATATACTTAGCATCTAGCAGGAGGTTGGTACATGGTAGGTCCTCACTAATTGTATCCCAATCACACTGGTCACACAGATTTAATCACTGTTCTTCAATACAACCTGTGTGTCTTCCCCACCATATTTTTGCTTCCAGTAATTGTCAACGTTCTTCTCTGCCTAGAGCAGTTCAATCTGTTCTTTAAGGACCAACTCAAATACTACATTTGCCATGAGGCTGACCATTTGAATTTGAAATATTCTTTCCCTCTTATCAATATCCACTGCCTGTATAAACTCTTTTGGAAAATTATTGCCCCAACCAGGTCTGGATTAGTAGTGCATTAAGGCAGCTCAGGAAAGGCCAAACACTTCTAAGATGGATCCAAGCCTGGGCATTTCAGTATAGGAGCAAGACCACATAGAGGCCGTTATCACAGCTTTACATTTGGCAGCATAATTTTGCAACCAGATCAGTCCATAGGGAAAAGGCCATGCAGAGCACAACAAATGGGTCAAGACACACCATGGTCCCAGTAGAGCAGGCATCTGCAAATTAGCAAGGTGTCATTTTGGAATACCTGTGACAGATAACCCGGTTTTCAAGCATGGGAATTACAGTAGCTGGGATACAGGGGGACTGGAGAGAGCAGTAATGTATGACAGCAAGAAAGGGCATCGATGGAGATGTGCAAGTTTGACCTGGGTTTTTTGAGAGCCATCATTAAAAGGATTAAGTATAACTTTAATACAAGGAAAGAGACAAGAGTTTGGGTAGCTGGGAAGGCCCTTCTGCAGAAATGAACATTTTTTAAATTTCATAGTATCAAACCTTAAACTCCTATTTATACATCATAGCATTTCACATGTATTCAGTGTCTACTTAGGTAGGGTGTTTAGATTCAAGAGGGAAGTAACTGCAGTTCTTTACGTCTGCAGTGACTTTTCCTTGGAGAGGGAAGTTCTCAGCCCAGTGGACTTGGCCCTCTTAGCTGTTTTTTTTTCTTAAGATTTATTTTTTATTTATTTCTCTCCCCTTCCACTCCCCCCCAAGTTGTCTGCTCTCTGTTTCCATTCACTGCGTGTTCTTCTGTGACCACTTTTATCCTTATCAGCAGCACGGGAATCTGTTCCTTTTTGTTGCATCATCTTGTTATGTCAGCTCTCTGTGTGTGCGGCGCCATTCTTGGGCAGGCTGCACTTTCTTTCACACTGGGCAGCTCTCCTTACAGGACTCACTCCTTGGGCATGGGGCTACCCTACACGGGGACACGCCTGCGTAGCACGGCACTCCTTGCACACATCAGTGCTGCACATGGGCCAGCTCCACACTGGTCAAGGAGGCCTGGGGTTTGAACTGTGGACCTCCCATGTGGTAGCCGGACACCCTATCCATTGGGCCAAGTCTGCTTTCCATTGCCTTCTTAGCTCTTAATACAATTGCCATTCTACATTTTACATTGTATTTGACTGCCTTTTTATTAGTGGTTGAATGTAAGTGCCTTTAGGGCAGGGACTGTGTCTGTTTCTGCTCATTTTTATATTCCCAGCATCTAACAGAACATCCAACAGGAAGTAGATACTCAGTGAGTGAATGAAAGGAAGCTCCATGCCAAGGAAAGGGTAGGCCAAAATGGTTGAAAACAAAAACAGTGGAGACCAGCAAGGTACAGGGACTGGGTACCAGGATACATGGACTGAAGTTTTGTCAAAAGCAAACCCTCAGAATTGGTTTTTATTAAATGTCAATTTTTCTTTCAATTGGAATTTTTAAAATTTATTTTTAAAGAAGTTTTAGATTACAGAAAAGTTACATTGAAAATATAGGAGAATCCCATGTATTCCACATGGTCCCCCCTCACATTTTCCCCATTAATAACACCTTTAATAAGTGTGGTACATTTGTTACACCTGACGAACAAATACTGAAGCATGGTGTGACAGTTTGATATTACTGATGAACTCCAAAAAGACATATGATTATGTTTGTGAATTGGTCTGTTCCTCTGGGCCTGATAACCCTTTGATTTTATTAGATCCAGTTGAGATGTGTGAGTAAATTATGTTAAGATTAGGGCTTTGATTCAACCACATCATTAGAGTGCGACTCAGAGTTGAGTCCCAGGCCCCTTGGGCTGATAAAACAGACTCTCACATAGAAGCAGACATACAAGAAAAGAACACAGAGAAGCAGATATGTGAGGAAAGAGAGAAGGCTCCATTAGACACAGCAAAGGCTGGGTGATGAGAGACAAACCTGATAACCTACAGCTGACCTTGTTAGCTGAACCTGGAAAGAAATGAGCCCTGGGCAGAGAGAAGAGCCCTATGCCAGCCTATAGCTGAGAGTGGAAGACTCTGGGACCACGGTATCTTAAGAGGAAGAAGGCAGGCTGAACTCTCATAGACATCACCCGCCATCTTGCTTCAATACTTGGCAAATGACTTTGGGTAAGCAAGTATCTCTTATGGTATCTTGAATTGGACTCTTTAGTGCCTTGTGACTGTATGTTTCTACTCCAAATAAATGCCCTTTATAAAAGCCAACAGATTTCTGGTACTTTGGATCACCACCCCTTTGGCTAATTAATACACACAGAGTTTTAAGAGTGCATGTGAAGTAAGCATCTGGACATTACTGGAGGTTTTTCAGAGGACTGGTTGGCCTCCATCTCAAGTACCTGCCCAGGCAGGAAGGATGTTCTGAATCTACTTTGCCTGTGACCTTCAACCTTCCCAGTCTCTCCAACTAGTAAATTAGGTAGTAGGATTGACTTCTGACCATCCTAAATGTAGACACTACTATCCATTTTTGCTAAAGAAAACCTCAAGCTCAGAATGACTGAATAAATGATGTGTGGGGTCACAGCAACTTTATAGCCAGAACAAAGTTTGAAGCAGCTTTGCCTGACTACCAATCTGAACTCTACCTACAGCAAGCTGTCTAGAATCATGGTCATGGTATGTGGTTCAGATGTACTCACTTTCAGGGCATGCTATTTGTTTAGTTTCAAATATGTTTGAAAAGGGAAAGTCTGCTTATCAATATTAACACTTAACATTTATATTGCATTTCACAATGTTCATAAAGCTTATATAATTGATTTTCACACTATTTGAGCAACAGAGACCTGATCATATTGGTCCCAGTTTTATTGGTAACAGATAAGAATCCCTGAGTTTAAATTATTTGCTTATGATTGAGCAGCTGATGGGTGAAAAAGCTGGTCCAGTTAATTCTAAATGTGTAAGGTGGACATGGAAATCAACATGTAGAATAATCAATTTGTTTCAAATAATGAATTTGAATCAAAATAGCATGGATTCTTCAATTTCAGGGTAGGGAAAACCAAGCATTAACACATAAAAAAAGCTGAAAATGGGACATATGAAGGAGTAACAAAGCAAGAGAAAGAGAAGTAAAACGTGTCCAAATGCTGCTGTAAAACTGGTGTGGCTCCCTGTGTGGCAAAACTGCATGTGCGTATTAGCCTTGATTATTTTTGCTGAAGTTCAATGTCCTATTTTCAAAAGATCTACTTTATTGTGTATGAACAAAATAGATATGTAATTTGCTGTAATACTTCAACCTAAAGTTAAGTGAAACTAATTTTATCCCACATTTGTTTGAGGTTCATTGACTTGGGGTTTGCCAGATTTGTTTTAAGCTTCCACCCTACAAGGAAAAACCTCCCAAGATGGCTTTATTTTCCAGGATTTCCTTTACTAGGTGAAAACGTGAAGCTATCAAGTAAAACCATGAAAACTGACTTCATCGATGTGTAGTTACCCAGAAAGCAGCCCTCATTTCATGGTTCAAACTCACAGATGAAAACTAGAAGCAATTTCCTTATTTTTCTTAAAGCCTCCAGACAATCCTTCCTAGCCTGGACTCCTGAACTCTCAGGTATCTGAAGTATTGCACCACTCCATCGCTCATGGGCAAACCAACACGCCATTTTAATGTCATCTGACAATTTAGGATAACTAGAGTGAGGCTGCAATTGCCAAGACTAATGAATTACATTCAGTCTCTGTAGAAGGTCTATAGTCTAGAACTGAAAATACTTTATATGGAATTTTTAGTGACCAGAACCCAAAAAAGGTGATTTGATTCCAATTTAAGAATGGTATTTGAAAGGTGGCTTTCTGTAGTCAAGAAGGATCATTTCAATAGAGCACATCAGGATCAAGTCGACCACTTCCTGAAGTGCCAAAGAACACCTTTGTGATAACAAAGCACCTTCATAGATTGACTACTGAAATTAATGACATCTCACCTCCTCAGTGCAATAAAAATGTAGCAAATATTCATTTAAGTAAGTTTTTTACTTGCTTTGATTGCCTTGCAACCTTACATCAAATGAGCCATTATTTCTACTGTATACGGGCTTCATGGGAACTAAATTATAAATCTGAAATAACTTACCCTAAAAGCCTTGGCGTGGAAGGGCCCTAAGCTCCTCAACTGGCAGAAAACAGTAAGACATGGACGTAAAACAGGTCAGTATAATCTCCTCTCTCCCAGTGAGAATAAGGTCACCCAAAATTATTCAAAAGCAAGTTTTCTGATAGTTATTCTAAGAACTCTATTGACACTACAACAATTATATTGATTTTTAAATACAAAGCTAGGAGATTTTCAATATAGAAATCTTTAAAAAATTCTGTCCTGGAAAATTTTCTAGTCTATATTATGTATACCATTTTCTTTTTCAAAATTTGCCTAAAAGCTGAGCATTTTGTAGAGTAACCTATATTATCTGAACCAAAAAAGGAATGAAATCCAGGGCGTCCCACAGATTCTGGCACTTAACTATTATAAATAAATCCATAATGACTCATTTTCTAGCAGTATTTTGAAACAACCTGGGATTATTTTCACAAACTAATTTTCTAGTAGCAGAATTTCTGAGTTGAAGGAAATGGACAAATTTTACAACTTTTAAAATGTTTTTGCTAAATTGCTATGCAGATTTGGCCCACCCCCCCAGCAGATAATACCAATTTTCCTAAACAAACATCAATAAGAAATGTAAATTTCTAAATGTGCATGCAAAAAGAGGGAAAGGGAATCCTTCAAAGGTTTAAGATTCAAAATGCGAAACACAATGAAGGCAGAGAGAAAACCAGGGGTCAAAATTACCATCGTATTATTCTGCATCTGAATTTCTGTTATTTTGACAGCCTTTCAATTTCCAAGAAAAAGTGAAGATAAATAAGCTAAGTAAATATAAAAATTTAACAAAATGTTCTATCACATTTTAGCCAATTTTCCAAATTACTCAATGGATGCATACCCAAAAGGAATTCGGGGTCACATATTATTAACAAAAACACTGAAATGCTTCTTCAGAAACCCTAACTTCGTTGAAACGTAGATGAAGGCATCTTTTCAAGTAACAGATGAGCTACGCCTGATCACTGAAAGACTTATCAGAAAGAAACGATAGATGTATAAATATACATGGTATTCTGGAAAATGCAGAACTATGGGAACAGGGGATACCAGGGGCTAGAGGCAGGAATTGACTATGGGTGCTCAGGATCACAGCAGTACTTTCTAGGTCTAATAAATACCAACAATCTATTAGGATAAATACATAGCAATAATACACTATATATATGTACCATATGTACCATGAGTTTTCTATGCTTTCACTTAAATAAGTTTTTAATCATCAGAATATTTATACTCAAATCGAACTAACTAAACAGAACAGAAAGGCAAATGGGTTTAGTGATAGACATCTGGGAAATATGGCACATCTGAGCATGAGACTTTAGTTAAGCAGTTTCTGAGATTTAGGGCTGTTATTTTCACATATCACAACTGCCACCAGAAGCTTCCTGTTGAGTCATGTCAAGATGAGATCATGCCAATGGCTAGTCTCACACCAGCAAAATCGGCTTCTAGTTGCCAATGCTAGATGTTCTCTCTCTTATAACTGGTGATCAGATTCTTAGAGCCATCTTTCTAGGTTTGAGGGACTGAAAATGGAGATAAATTTAAGTCCTTGCATTTACTCAGTGTTAATCTTATTTATCCCGGGAAGCTGATGTGGTTCAACTGACAGAGCATCCACCTACCATAAGGGAGATACAGGATTCAAACCCCGGGCCATGTAGTGAGCTGGCCTACACGTGGCTGCTGTGCCATGCAGGGGTGTCCCCTGAATAAGGAAGCCCCATGCGCAAGGAGTGCACCCCACATTGAACTGCCCCATGTAAAATAAGCACAGCCTGCCCTGGAGTGGCACCACGCACGCAGAGAGCTGACACAGCAAGATAACGCAACAAAAAGATACACAGATTCCCGGTGCCACTGAGAATGCAAGTGGACACAGAAGAACAGACAGCAAATGGACACAGAGATCAGGTTATGGTTGATGGGGGAAGGGGAGAGAAATAAATAAATCTTTTAAAAAATCTTATCAGGAACAGCTGCTAAAATAGCTAAATACATGTACATGGGCAAACTGGTCTTAATGCAATACTTATTTTTATACCCAGATTATAAATACAACAAATAGATATATTCCTTACAGTTTATACTGGTCTTTTTGTTCATTTGAACTCATCAGTGAATTCCCTTTGAATCCACATATTTTACATTTTTTAAAAATTAAGGTATAACCTAAGAGTAAAATCAACCCCTTTTCCTGCACAGGTCAGCTAACCTCAACCACTACCAAGATTTAGAACATTTCCATCACCCCCAAAATTCCCTATTATTCCGTTATAGTCAATTTCCACCCCAAAACCCTGTTACCCACTGTTCCCATAGTTTTGCTTTTTCCAGAAAAACATGTAAATGAACTCATAGAGTATGTAGCCTTTTGGGTCTGGCTTCTTTAACTTAGCAGATTGCATTTCAGATCTATCCATGCCGCTGTGCATTTAGGCACTCTAGTGAAAAATATTTGATTGTGTGGACATATTACAGTTAATTTCCATTCACCAACTGAAGGAATTTTGGACTTTTAGGTCACATTTTTATGTCCTCTATTTTTCTTCTTTAAATACAAAAAAAGGTTTATTAAGTCAAGGTGTCCAGTTTTAGATTTTTGAATTATGCTTAAGCTCTGTTCCCTTTTTGAGCCTCTGGCTATGAGAGTATACTTACAGTTATTCTAAGATTATTTTTTAAATCACTAGATTATGGTTTTTTATTTCATTCTCTTGTTATTGTGAATTTGAATGTAGCATGGTTTCTTTCAAAGGTGACAATTACTTTCACATTCAAAAGCTCTCTTTTTTCCAATAAAAGTGTTGCAGCAGAACCAGGAGTACTGAACCATGTAAGAAACCCAAGACTGGCACTCCGGAGAGATGGAGGAACAGTTTTATTACACGTGGGCCCAGAGGAGAGTCAATCTCCAAATTCTGAGCCCCATTTTTCAGTTTTCATAGGTTATATAGTATTTCAGGTGGGATCAGCATAACTTTTGCTCATTGGCTAACGTGTTGCTAGGCAAAATTTTGCAAGCAGGGTTAAAGAAGCAGAATGCAGCTGCAAGGCTGTGCTTTTGCAGGTTGATTTATAGACATGGGGCAGAGGTTACTTGTTAGATATCTTCTCACTAGGCTATGTTTTCACAGGCTGATTTACAGAAGCAAGGAGCAGGAGTCATTCACTTGATATTTTTCTGCAAGGCCATGTTTTCACAGGCTGATTTACAGAAGCAGGCGCAGGAGTGACTTGTTAGATATTTTTGTAAGGTTATGATTTTCATTTCTCAACAAAAGCACCCATTCCCTAAAAAGGAGCCTGTTTGAACCAAACATCGTACTATTAAAATGATAAGGCATTGGTAAATGAAAGTACACTTGATTTTTACCTTTCTGTTGAAGCAAGTACAATAAAATGGGTCAGGCTAAACTTTGGAAATTTATTTGTTCACAGTTTCAAGGCTAAAAGAAAGTCCAAATCAAGGCGATGCTTTCTTTCCCAAGACGTGTTCTGTGGCTGGCTGCCAGCGATCCTTGGCTCCTCTGTCATATGACAGGCACAGTAGAGCTTCTCCTAGTCTCTCCATTCTCTTCTGGGTTCCATCAATGTCCAGCCTCTTGTTTCCAATGGTTTTCTCTATATATCTGAATTTCACTCTGTTTATAAAAGACTCCAATAATAGGTTTAACACCCATACTGAGGGGCATGGATACGGTTCAATCAGTTGAGTGCCTGCTTCCACATGGGAGGTCCCAGGTTCAGTTCCCGGTGCCTCCTAAAGACCAAAAACAAACAACAAGCAAAACAAAAGAAAAAATAACTCAGGGGAGCCGATGTGACTCAGTGGTTGAGTGCCAGTTTCCCACGTACAAGGTCCTGGATACAATCCCCAGACCCAGTACCTAAAAATAAAAGACATCCAGATTGAGATGCGCCACACCTTAACTGAAGTAACCTCATCAAAAAGTCCTACTTAAAAAGGGATCACACCCAAAGAATGGATCAAATTTATGAACGTGTTTTCATGGAACTTTAAACCACCACACCCTTTACTATTGAAATCTTTGTCATTGTGCCATGATGAAAGTAACAGTAGAATGTTTTAAAACTAAACATCTTGCAAAGTAGATTTAATAAAATATTAACCATAGCTCATACATGAGAGAGGGTATTACAAAAGTGCTGTATTTATGCCTTTATGGGTGTTCTGCTCTTTTGTAAATACTTCATAAAAGTGTGATTTTATGAGATTGTAATTGGTTGCCATCTTTGTACAAAGCCTAGAAACATAAAATAAAAATGAATTGAAAATGATACAACTTTAGAATGAAATGGGCATATAAACGAGTACATAAAATCCAAATTATAGCTCTCAAAACCACAAGAAAGTATACTCCTAGTTAAATAACACCTATTACTCCAGCTACATACTTAGGGCACAAAAAGTATGATGTGAATAACCACGATCAGATAAATGTCTAAAGATACTCATTCAGCTGACAGTTTTGTCCTCCTACAAGCAGAAACCATGTATTTTATAAGAAACGTGAAAGGGAAATATATGAATACCAAAATTGAGAGAAAATAATGAACTAATGGCCTCTGCCCATCAAAACATAAAATGTTATCAGGAGAAAACACACACATCTATGTATGTCATTTTATGTCCATATAGAGAAATAATAGTACAATTTAATATTGTGTCTTTGATACATAAGTAAATATTATTTAAAGGCTATATGTCTGTGTAACCTATAATATATTAATGACTTCTTTGTTTTTTTGTTTTTTGACAGACTCTTATACACACATGAGCAAAAACCCAAATACCAATCTACTGTCTCTATATATTCCATATTATAATCACTTGGGGCCCCAGCTAATCAATATGGCCTTTTCAATCTCATAAAATCTAATCTAATCAGAATTAAAACTTTATTTTTATTGATAGGTTAAACTAAGACTAAAATGCATCATTTACACCTGTTTCTATCATCAAGTGTAATACAAGAGGAAGGAAAAAAATAAAAATATAAGACCTTTTGATAATGCCTGACAAAGAAGGGAAGGGGAACCTCATGTGGAAGAAATAAAGAAAGGGGAAATGACTGAAAATAATTTCCACAGGAATCAGGAGGAGACTTAGAACCTGCATTAGCATTCATACAGTGCACAGAAAGCAGATAAGGCTGAAATTAAAGACAATAGCACAAAATAAAACAGAGATATGGGAATTAGGGAATGAATTCAAGATTATTAAAGAACTGAAAATGCAAAAGCAGAATTAAAACCCACACTGAAAAACAGATATTTTCATGCCAAAAGAGCAGAATCTATATCTCAAAGAATTAATCCAAGGAACTGGACCAAATGAAAAGCTCTCTAGAACACAGAAGAAAAGCCAAAGATATTAAAATAAAAGAGCATGATAAAGAAAGGCAGAAAGGGGGCCCAACCACAGAGTGTAGTTGTTCCTGAGAAAGAAACAATAACTGAACTAGAAGTCACAAAAAAAAAAGAAAATGGATATAAATCTTGTAGTAATGAAAAAAGTTGTAAAGGTCTTACTACTGATGTAAGCCCTCATTTCATTTCAGAGAAAAACAGCAGAAAGCGACCTATATGTAGACGGCTCTTGAAAGGCTGAGGAAAGTAATGAAACAAAAAGAAAAACAAAAGGAAGGGGAGAGATGGATGGAGAGAGACAGAGAAAGAGAAAAAAGAAAAACGTCTACCTTCAAAACAACAACAAAAACGTATCGATTGGGTTTTTCTTTTAGGACCTGTTAAATTCACGGGGACAGAGGAATCATGCTGACAGAGTTTTGAGAATAAGATGGTGCGGTAAAAGCTCAACCCAGTTGTCGTTGGTAAATTAAAGCAACAGAAAGGGTAAACATTAACAAATGTTAATAATGGGAGGGGGTATATGGGAAAAAAACACGTAATGTAAGCTATGGACCTCAGTTAGTGGTAACAGGTTAATGGTGTGCTTTCTTAATCTGGAACAAATGTTCCCCAATAATGCAAGGTATTGGGAGAAGGGTGAGGTATGGGAATTCTGTACATTATGCATGATTATTCTGTAAGTTCGAACTTCTCTAATAAAAATATATTAATAAATATTAAACATATAGTTATAATCATGAAAAAACATATGCAAAGAAAAATGAGACAGTAAGGAAGTAAATTTAAAATAGCAGGTATTCATAAATAAAACTATAAGTGATCTTCTTTCTTCCTGATAGTTTCATTTATGGATACCTGCTATTTTAATCTATTAATAAGCAAACTTTAGTTGAATATTTTTTAAAAATACATATATCAAACATGCTCAGGTTCACACTAATCAGGTAAATGCAAATTGAACTGACAATGAGTTACCACTTCATATTCAAAAGACAAGCAAATACTTAAAGTCAGAAAGTACTGAGTGATGGCAAATAGCAGTAAGAATCCCTATACCCTACAGGGAGGAGTGTAAATTGTGACAATCACTTTAGAAGACAATTCCTTAGGACCTAGTAAAGTTAAAGATAGGTGCTTACCTGCAGCAATTTCAGTCCTATAAGCTTGGAAAAATTTGGGGCGTATGTGTCCAAGGAGATATGTTGAAAATAGTTCCTTATGATAGCATTAGGAAGAACGAAAGTTGGAAACAACATAAATGCCCTTTTTTCTGTACAGAATACTACAGAAGTTAAAATATGTGAGCTAGAGCTACATGTATGGGTACGGATAAATCTCAATAACATGTTCAACAGCAACAGTTATCCTATACATATTTAAATTTTATGTACTATTTAAATAACATACTACTTATGTAGCATTTACATAAGTTATTCACATATATAAACATATGGCTTAAATATGCAAAACAATACCATGTTGTTTAAGGACCCATAAATATAGAGTATGAAAATATTATTAGGAAAATTAAACACCAAATGCTGCAAAGTGGAGGAGGAGAGAGATGGAATTGACAAGAGAAATACAAGTGCCTGCCTTTTTTTTTTAATTAAAGAAGGTGTAGGTTTCAGACAAATCAAACAGAAAGTACCAAATTCCCATATTTTCCCTATACACACACACACACACAATTTTTCCCTATTATTAATGCTTTGTATTAGTGTGGTACCTCTGTTATGATTGATGAATCAATATAATCACAATTATTCTATTAATTATAGCCCATAGTTTACTTCAGGACTCACTGTGCTGACAATTTTATGTTTTTTTTCCATTTTTTTTCTGGTTATTTATATACACACTAAAAATTCTCCTTTGAACTACAGTGAAATATACAATTCAGTGGCACTGATTACATTCACATTGTTGTGATACCACCAGCACCATTGATTACCAAAACTTTTCTATCACCCCAAACAGAAACTTTGTATGAATTAAGTATTAATTCCCCATTCTCTACCTTCCCACCTAGGCCTAAGATACTTAGTTTTTATTCCTCTATACTTTTCTATAAGTTTGAAATGTATCAACAAAGTAATAAGGCAATTAACTAAGATAAAATCATTTTAATTTAAGCAACTGACTTAATATAAAATAAAATTATATAAAAGGAAATTTTTTGAAAACAACATATCTCAATTCTGACTGATTTCTAGATGCTATCTATTTTAGTTCTTCACCCCCTGACATTTTTAGAGTATTACAAATCAGCTCCCTGTTATATATAACCTAACAAATTACTTTAAGCATTACTGATTCAGCTTGTACAACTCTGCAAATAAAGGTTTTAAACAAAAGCATAAATGTAATTGCTTGAAGCAAGAAAAACTTAAGTATACTATGGAACTGAAATCTCCCATAGATAAAAAAAAAACAAAAAACTGATTAGGAAAGAAAGAAGAGTAGAATTTCCTATAATGATTTTGAAACTCCATGAAGGAGAGAAATCACCACAGGGAAAATGTTAGATGCTACTCTTTAAAATAAATAAAACCCAAGTCTCTGGATTCCATTC
This sequence comes from Dasypus novemcinctus, assembly GCF_030445035.2. Classification (NCBI taxonomy): domain Eukaryota; kingdom Metazoa; phylum Chordata; class Mammalia; order Cingulata; family Dasypodidae; genus Dasypus; species Dasypus novemcinctus. Next base: position 25,015,168 of record NC_080686.1, on the reverse strand, counting down.
AATGTTGAAAACCACAAAACAGCAAAGGTAGAACCGACAAGTTTAGTAAAAAAAAAACCTATTTTTGCTATTTTTATTACCATAATATTATAAACTTTCTAAGTTAGAGAAGTTGATTTGAAATTTTTAAAATAAGCATTTTACAAAAGTTTTACAATCACCTTTAAGACGTTGCCACAAATTTCAATTTTCTAATTGATTCTTTGTGTGTTAATAAGCTTGCACCTATTAATATGCACATTATATAATGCCTTAATATGTTTTAGTGCTTTAATTTAATAGAACTACAACAAAGCACATATAGGAAACCATTCACTCATTAACATTGCTAATAAACATTCATTTTTCTTAAGCTCTGATAGGTTTTTTGTTTTTGTTTTTGTTTTTATTTATTTCTCTCCCCTTCCCCGCCCCAGTTGTCTACACTCTGTGTCCATTTGCTGTGTGTTCTTCTGTGTCCACCTGTATTCTTGTCAGCAGCACCCACAATCCATGTCTTTTTGTGGCGTCATCTTGCTGCAACAGCTCTCCATGTGTGCGGTGCCTTTCCTGGGCAGGCTGCACTTTTTTTGCACTGGGCGGCTCTCCTTATGGGGCACACTCCTTGTGCGTGGGGCTCCCCTACGCGGGGGGCACCCCTGCATGGCACGGCACTCCTTGCATGTGTCAGCACTGTGCGTCGGCCAGCTCATCACATGGGCCAGGAGGCCCTGGGTTTGAACCCTGAACCTCCCATGTGGTAGGCAGATGCCCTATCCATTGGGCCAAATCCACTTCTCTCCAATAGATTTTAAAGAAAGGGATGAGTGAAAAATTTTTTAACTTACATAAACCTCTATATGGAGAAAGAAAAGCAAATGAAACTTGTCCTCTGGGTAAACATTCCTCATTATTATGGTACACTAGATCATTCTATATAAGATTAATATTATTTCTTGTCTGTATTGCAAAATAGAAACAGAATAAGAACTAATTAAAAATCTTGCTAATTTCAGATCAGCAATTAATTTCTTTTGCTGGAAAAAAAACCACAATTTTTTTCTTTCAATAGAACTAGTCATTGGGACAGCAGATTCACTAATAGTTTTTATGAGAAATGTGCACTTACTCAGGGATGGTTGGATGGACACAAAATAATATCTCGCTAATCCCTAGAGATTTTATTGGATCACTCCAGGTAGAATGATTTAAATTGGTCACTGACAATTTAAAGCACTTGCAAAATACAGGTTTGTATTAAAATTTTTACATAAAACATATTTTATCTACCCCAATAATAATCACTAACATTTGAGTAGCACTTCAGAATATACCAATTCAGTTTTGCAAATAACAACTCATTTGAGTCTCACATTAACCTTTTTATCTCCATTTTAAGACTAAGTAAATTGAGTCAAAATCTAACTTGCTCCAGGTCACACCATTGATCAGATGTAGAATGAGGTTAAAGAATAATTCCTGTGCTTAAACAGAATAGGTACTCAAAAATATTAGTTGAATGAATGAGATACGATTTTAAGATGAAAATTCAAGATCCTGGACTTTCCTTAATGGTAAGGTACTGGATTGGGAACTGTATTTAATCACATATTATGGCATGAATGGAGATCTAAAAGATAAGACAAGGAATTATTAGTAATGACCTTCCCTTTTCAAAGTGTCATGTTTTAAGGCATCTTTCTTGCCCCCAAACCCACTGTCCTTTCACTCAATGAACTTTGTGGATAGATTAGAGGAGATAGTACAAATAAGAAAGAAGAAAATATATTATTCCATAGAGGTAGAAGGGAAGCAAAACCCAGGTCCAAAGATAAGGAATGAATTGATGGACATAGATGAAGAAGAAAAAGAGAAATCTCTCCCCATCACAAGTAATTCAGAATCTCACTATGGCTCTTTGGGAAAACTTGGGATTTTTGCTCCACTGAACCACGATGCGAGGGGATCGAGGAAAGTCTGAGCAAGTCATCCAAGTGAAGAATACTGGAAGTATGGCATAGAGGGAAGCGAAAAAGAAAATAATTTTGACCCCTAGCCCATTCCTAGGAGGCAAGAAGTACAATGCCTAAAGAACATAGTTTATAAAGTAGAAAAGGATAGAGGAAAACTGAAAAGAATCTCTCATCTTTGACCAGCTATTCAGTCAGCTGATTCAGAGGAGTTGTATATAGACCCAAATCAGCAACCATTGCATCTTCCCGGAACAAGTGTTCAAAATGTGTGTAGTCCTTCTCTTGACTGTCAGTCTCTTATTAATTGCTGGGTATAGTAAAGTAGCATCATTAGTGACTTCGAAGTCTTGGATAGAAAAACTGAAAGGGAAAATTTTCAAGAAAAATCAATCAAACTATTTAGTAAGAAACAAATACAAAAGTAAGAGCATGAGTATATCTTGTGAAAAGAACACTAGAAAGAAACAATACTTCAACCTCATGTATCTATAGACACCCTGCATTTATAAACCATAGTGGTAATATTTTTGGTTTTTTATTGATTTGTTTTGTTTTTAATTCAAGGAAAAACATGAACCTCAGCAAGATAGTTGGCACTGGGTAAGGCATGGCACAAAACTGCAAAATAGGTAACACCTGTATTTAAGGATTTTGCCATCTCATGAAGGAGATGTAAATTTAACTGAAAATTAGAACAGTGAGAGCTAAAATTCCAGTAAAGAGTTTGCACTTGAGTTTAAAAAGAGAACAATCCAAAATGTTTGCAACAAGTGTTAAAATGGCATTCATTTTCATAAACAAGTCTACATAGTAAACAATGAAAGGGATAGGGATATCAAATTATCAAATGGCGCTATTGTAACAGAAGTAAAGAATGAAGAAGGAGGAAGATGATATGTTGAATCTGCTCTGAGCTGAGCAGACCAATTCCCAAGGAGTGCCTTGAGGTCTGCTCCATCACAGAGTTGATAGCATGTTCATTTGCTGGAACAATACTTTACCCAAGTCTTCAAGGAGCAGTTAAGTGACAAGGACAAACAACACTGATGTCCAGTTTGTTGGTGAGAAACACTGAATGTCCATGATCCAAGACACTGCCAGGCCCACTGCTCTCACAATAAGGGCTCAGGCTAGGTGAGGTCTGAAATGTGAGTGACAAAGGTAGAGAAAGACGCATTCCAGAAAGCAAGCTGCAATGACAAGACCACAGTCACCATCGTGCTTATCATCATCAAGAGAATCGAATGTCGTGGCAGATGCCTGAGGTGTGCACGTGGGCAGTGGCAAGAGGTGAAGTGTTTTCTGTGCTCATTATTCATGGTGCTATGTTCCCTTCCCTTCCAGTATCTGCACAGAAGACTGGGCATTACCTCACATGAGCTGGTAGATACATGCTTAACTCTTTAAAAGTCAGTAACCACTCTTACTTTTAGAGTAGTAGGAAGTACAAAGTGAGTGGCCCATCTTGGAGGTTAAGGAAGGCTCCTTGGAGAATGGTCATCTAAGCTAAGATGTAAGGGAGGAAGATGAGTTAACAAGGTGAAAAGGGAAGAAAGAACAATTACAGAGGAACATGCACAGGACTGCTAACTTCCGAAGCTGCAGAGAAAGGCAGGGGAAATACTTTTTTTCAATACATATCACTTCTTTGCATCACATTCCTTTACATCCATTGAAAATAAATAAGTACAGACTCACTTCAAGAATATGAACCCTTAAGCACATACTTATATTATGAACAAGAGTTCTTAAGTATACCATTTATTAAAAATCATGAACCTGCAAGGATTTTCAATAATTCATTTGTCCCAACTCCCTAAAATGTTTGCATTGTCCCAACTCCCTAAAATGTTTGCATTATTAAAGGTTGTTCTCTGTTTAACGCTATAAAGCGTTCTCTGTTTAACGCTATAAGAAAGTAAATGGGCCACAATAGACTAAATAAACAATTAACTTCTTTACTTCATTCATTCGTTTAATTATTATACAAATATTTAATGAGTTCCTACTATTGCTAAGCATTTCTCTCAGGATGCTTATTATAGTAGTGGAGGGAAGGAAAGATCAGCACTAACACAAGTAAACAACTAAATAAAGGACATAACACTTCAAATCTAAACTTTAAGGACAAAGCAGAGCAAATGATCCATAAACCTAAGAAGATCAAGGCACATATAAAAGTTCATTTAAATTCTAAAAATGCTGCTGAAGTCAAACCAGAGTACACTAACAATTCCTTCTAAGAAATGTCATTATTATCTTTTCTTTACAACTTACCGTAGAGCCACAAATCACAGAACATAATTTCTAGAATTGGACTCATTAGATTATTAGGAATAACCAGCGATTCTATTACCTTAGTGAGAAGCAGAGTGAGAGGGCGCCATGTGTTCTGGTTCTAGAGAGGGTCTCTAAACCTCCTTAGACCATTCTCTAACAGGGTGAAGTTAACTTTCTAAACCTCATTCTCTCTTTTACAATATGGAGATAAAATGACAATATCAGACTTGTTGAGCTGTTTTGAGGCTTAAAACGAGTTAAATCATGTTAAATGAATTAATTCATAGCAGGCTCTTAGAACAGTGTCTAGATGGCGCGTTAGCTACCCATATTAAATCTGCCTGAGATTTATGAATGCCTTCTGCTTTCTAATGCCTTCAATAGCTCTCATGCAAGAGCTATTCTTGGCTGTCCTGAATCAGCTTCCAGATAGTAAAAAGTTGATCTCTCAATAATCCTGCCTGGTTAAATCCCTGGAAGAATCGGGGATTTCTGTGCAAGCTGCTTAGTCATCTCTATTAGTAACGGGCCCATCCACATGGAGATGCCACCTAGACATTCACACGGCAGACCGTCTCTCCTCCCTGGAATCATGACTTGGTGGCTCCAAATCAAGACAGAAACCCCCTCCCTCCTTCCTGGCAGCCTCCCTGCTCAGGCCCTGCCTGTTGTGTAAAGTGTACAGGACCCCTGGACCGGGACTGGAGTGAGCCAGCCCTGCCCTCAGCAAGTGTCCCTGAGATGGGCAGCCCTGGTGAGCAGTGCGGGATACACACAGGCATTCAGCTGCTATTGCTAGGCATCGAGAAGCCTGACTCTGGGACTCTTTCTCCTTTGCCATTTGGGTCGTGATAGCTTTGGAATCAGTCTCTCTGTCCCCTCAACCTGGGCTGTTACCATCAAGCTCACTTACCTTCTACACAAGGGAACAGAAGAGTACACTTGGGTGTGCCATTGCTCCCCTCAAGACAACACGCAGCAGCAGTCCTGTCACAGAGAAGGGCAGCACACATACTCACAGCAAAAGCTACGTGCATGGCCACACATCAGGGGCCTGCCAGGATTTTATAAGGGCGGAGGATGCTCGGAGCCACTTGTCCACTGGTTTCCAAGAGAAACTCTCAGATTCTTGCCTCATCCTGACTAGTCCCCACAATTATGGAGCGAGCAACCTATTGATGAATGACAGTCATTGGTCCATGTATCTCTGTCAGGTAGAATGAATGGTATGGTTACAATTCCTGACATGATATAGTTGGTCTCTATCTGCCCTCCTCCCACAGACCACACAGAGGCAGCAAACCTGGGTCAGCAGCTCTGCTCTGCAGACCCAAACCTGTCCTCCAATGTACTGGTCCAAGTTGAATCTGGGGACCACAAAGTCTTAGAAAATCCATTTGACTTGCCCTGAGATATAAGCTACAAGCTCTTTATCAGTTAAAAAACATAACAGTGATATATTGATCTCCCCCTGTCTGTGCCTGTCTCCCAATTGGCTCCAAGCCAGATAAGTAGAAAGGATGAAAAGGATGATATCTATTTATCCCCTCCAATTTCAACAATTAGCTCTTTAAGAAAATTAATTTTAAAATGGAGAAATCTTATCTAAAATAAATGAGAATATGTGAAAGTCTAAAAGCATGATTTAACCAAATGGATTCTCTACCAAGAACCACCTTTGCACTATTTATTTTTTAGCATATATAAATAAGCAAAATCTGCAAACATGATGTAGATAAGACAATATGCATAGGTAAGTTATTATATATTTACTAACGAATATGAGAAAATAAATTGAATAAGCCATTTAAACAGGCAATTGAGCTTGCAACTTAAAACATGATTCTTTAGTTAACACAAATGCTGAAGCCATCTTTTCTCCTAATTTGCTGTTAAGGGACAACTTAAGTCTGAGGATCGGGAGGTACACATTTTCAGAGGAGCTGGTATCAGCAGTGATCATCTTTCACACACTACATATTCCACTCCTCATATCTAAGAGAAAATGGCTCATTTTTTGGACGAATGCATGAGAAATGCAAATGTGAACCCATTTATATCTATGTTTAACACATAATGGAATAAAACTTCTTCTTTTGCCTTACATAGCATTTTGTACCTTATCAACCACCATTAAAATGCATTAAATGACTTTAATAATGATGCACAATTGACCTGCCCAGTGCCTCAGCATCCCTAATCATGTCTAATTTTCTGTCTGAAAACGAAGAGCAGCCTAATTATCAAACTACTCACTTCGGGTCCTTTAAAGTTTAAGAACATTAATCAGTTTCAACTCTCCTTTTTATGAACTTATGTGCTTCTGGATGAAACTGTCAGTGACATCATTCCATCTTTTTCCATAGGCGTGCCTGAAACAAACCCTAGGCTTAATAATTTAGGTAGCCCTTATGTCTGTGAACCCAACAGTGTGGATCTGTAATATATTCCAACCTTTTTACCCTTCAAATATCAACTGAAATTAGAAAACCTGAGTTTAATCTAGTCCTGTAAGATATAAGTGTTCTCTCCAAAGAATAAAAGACTTAAACTGTCTATATGGATCAAAGAAAAAGACTGCCTGATATTTAGCAAGCACCTTCCCTCTCAATTTAAATATAAATTAGAACTAATAAAGAAGAAAACTTACTAATAATTTAAGAGACTGTCCCTCAATTTCTGAAGAAATCAACCCCTTCTCTGTTTTTTCGCAAACTCTGCCTAAGATTACCCTAATACAGTGGAGGAGCGGACGCAGGGCAGGTGAGAGGTGGGGATGAAAAGCACGGGGCAGGAGTCATGGGAAGAAAGCATCTGCCTCCGTGTTTAGGACTTTGGCCTTTATTTTACAGACTGGCATTTTCCTACGTGCCTTTTCTAGGGCAATAAAAGAAGCTTTGTCAAACAAAAGAAGTTGTTTATCAAAAAAATTACGGATATCTAACCCTTTGGGAAAACATTAACCAGATTTCTTTACTCCAGGATTTCTAAAAGTCCTTAACATGCAAATAACTATTTCTCAGCAGCAATAATTTTGTAACATACTCTATAGAGTTTCTCATTTTCATTTGACCATGGAATGCTTTCAAAGAGAACATTTCTTTACGGAAGTTGGCAACACAAAATGCACTTTGGGTGTATTTGGGCAAGTGAAAGCCATTGATAGATTTTAATCTCAGGAGTGACATGATTTGATTTGCATTTGAGATAGATTTCTCAGCGGACTGTGTGAAAAGAAGTTGTCAGGAGACAGCGTCAAGACAAGATGATTGAGGCCCGAGAAAAGGCAGTGGTCCTTGGGTAAAAGAGGAGTATGGAGATTAGCATATATCTAAGTGAAAACATTGGCATCACTTGATAATTGATGGCCGTGTTGAGGGGATGGATCATAGATAACTCCTAGGCTTGAAGTTAAGATGAGAGAGTGAATAGTAGGGCCAAGAATCAAGACAGAGAATGATAGAAGGAGTATCATAAACAAATACACAAACACAGGTAAATTAGAGTATATAAAGTTTTTTCATGCTCATTACTTTATCCAATGCTCATACCACCTCTAAAAAGACATAGGCATCATAAATGCAATTTGTATTTTAAAGATGAGGAAAATGGAATCAGAAATTTAATTATTCAATGAAGGTAAGCTAATATCAAATATGCAAAGTGAGGTGAGAATTTTTCCCCTAAAATCATCTCTCAGTGAAGGGGGAAGTTTCCTGTATTCAGGTACTTAGAAAATTTTTCAGAATACAAGACACTGGCTACATTCTTCTGAAGAAATTGCATTGCCCTGAAATGTCCTCAGTCAATCTTGAATGAGATGCTTCTACAGCTCACCTGAATAAGTTGATAAAAAAAGCGGGGGGAGCCAGATTTAGGATTAATTCTTAGGGTCATGCTCTAATAGTTGCCACTGTTAAAAGTTGTTAATATACAAATATTTTAATATTTCTTTGAAAATTTATAAAATAAGCTGTTACATTTTAGAGATCATGACACACATACAACACAATCCAAAAAGAAACTTTCCTTATGTTATACAAATGGGTATTTGTGGATTAATATAGAACTTGTAATGGCAAGGTCATATGCAAAAATAAAATCTGCTGTAATTTAAATCAAAGTAGAAGTTGATATCAATGTAGAAAGGATGGAGTCAGAAAACTATATTAGAAGATCCAAAGAGTGGCTCTAAATGTTGAAGTTGTATGTGAAGAGTTTGAACAACATTATTTCAGGAAATATGAGAAAAAGCAGTTTTACTAACATACCCTATAATTGCATATGTGATCTGAAGTATGATTGGGTAAATGAAAATTTAAAGTATTATAAATATGCCATAGATTTTCATCTACATCCCAAGAGTTATATACGTAGACTATCCAAAAATATTAGTTCCTCTTATTGAGAAAGTGTGAGAATCATCTTTTGTGCTGAGGTGCCTTATTGTCAAGTATGTTTGAAATTTGGACTTTGTCTCATTCTTCTCTATTACCACTGCTGCCACTGGCCCAAGTGATCCTTGACCACACTCAACCAAAGCTAAAATTGGGAAGTGTAGTAGTTTGATATTGTTTATAAATTCCCAAAACAGATAGATATGGGATTATGTTTGTAAATTGGTCTGTTCCTCTGAGCATATTAGATTATATTGGATTTAGAGGTTTCACTTTTATTTGATTAAATAATGATTAAGATTTTGATTGGGCCTTATCAGTAGATGTTGAGTCCTCGCCCCCTTGGTGGGTGGGGACTCATGGAGAAAATTGCGCCACAGAGAAGGGAGGTTGGAATTTTAATGCTGGCATCCCAGGAAGACAGATGAGCTATTTGCTTGATAGTCTATAGTTGACTTTGTGGAGAAAGCAGAGCAGCTGAGCCCAGAGAGAAATGAGCCCAGAGAGAGAGACAAGACTTATTCCAACCTACAGCTGATATTGGAAGAAGCTGGGACCACAGAGCCTTAAGAGAAAAAGGAAACCTGAACTCTTGGCAGACATTGGCAGTCATCTTGCCCTAACACATGCCAACAGATTTTGGTGAGGGAAGTAACTATGCTTTATGGCCTGGTAACTGTAAGCTTCTACCCCAAATAAAAGCCAATGGATTTCTGGTATTTTGTATCAGCACCTCTTTGGTTGACTAATACAGAAAGCTAATACAGACAATAAAACAATCTGGATGTTTAGGTATGGACCTATACTTGTATGGGCTTCCTAAGTTTGTTGTGAAGATTTCCAAGTTTTCTTCCCCACTTGGGAACAAGGCCTCCAGAAAATCAGAATCTGTATGTCATAAAAATGTTCCTGTTACTTGAACTGTTAATGGGTAGATAGTATGATGTTGTGAAAAGAGACCTAGGCTTGAAGACAACTGTGATCCTCTGAAAGTGACTTATCTCCATTGGGAGACAATTCTTCTTGGGTCTCTTACATTTCTTCGCATCCAGAATAAGGGAGAGATATAATGCTTTCTGTCCATAATAAGATTCAGAACCTCTAAGCTCAAGGATCTTTTCCTATGATGTAGCCCGAAGCATATGCAGATGTTTCCCTGTGGGAACTGGGGATTAGGGACTGTTGGACAAATACTGAAACATCGGGTACTGCCATAATGCTGTGTACAGTAAACTGTCCCTCATCTCTGTCCCAGGAGTCTTGTGTCTTCTACCAGTACCCATGAAACTGTGGCAAACTAACAAAGTTTGCAAATAGGGTAAAATCTCAGACCCTTTACAATTCTTGAAAATCTCCATATTCCTTCCTGTCTGCATCTGAAAAAGAAGGGCTTGGGCTAGATGTTCTTTATTTCCCTCTCCAGGTTGATGATTAAATATAATTTATATAAGGAATATAAATGGCCTTGGCAAAAACAATGCTCATGTTTTTATTGTTTAATGACTCAAAGTTGCTAATCCAAAAGAATTTCATATCTAAAAGACTTTATATACATTCTTTCCTCACTCCTAAAAAATAATGACTTGTATGCTTTCTACTTACTTTTCAAAACACAACCTGTTATATGCAGTTAAAACTCCAGCTTTGAAACATATCAGATTGATTGTAGTTACCCTCTCTCCTCAAAAGGCTTTCCTGCACATTCAGCTCTTCTAAAAAACCATTCAATAACTTTACTTTTTCTATTGATAGCTTACCTGTAAGATCTTAAACCAATTGGTCTATTTTTCAATTTCAATGAGAATAGTCCCATGAAAATGTTATGCTCCACATTTGATATGAAAAATTTGTCATTCCTCTTTGGTCAAAATTTCTCCAGAAGAATAAGAAATGTATTCATTCATTTAGTAAATAGTTATTGAGTGCCTACTATATGCCAAGAGCTGTAAGAGATACTATGATATAAACATGATTACTGCCTTCATAAAGTGACCAATAAAATAAGGGAGTACATAATCTAATGATACATCTTATAGCCTTCATTTCCTCAGAAAACAGATAATATACTTCTTTTTTATATATTACCAAATATCGTTGAATAATAGCTGAATGAATGAAGGCATGAATAATGAATGAATAAATACAAGTGTGCACACAGAGGAGAATCCAGGCTATGCATCAATTATATGTTTTGGCAGCCTGGGGATTTCTGGAATCATTTCAGATCAGTAATGTTAATGAAAACTCATTTCTTTGCAGGAAGTAAAATTTAAATTCTAATTGCATTAAAATCCCCAGGCTAATGCGTCTTACCAGGAATGCACATAGCAACTATTAAACTAACACTTAAGCTAACCCAGCCCCAGGTCGATGATTTTGAAATTTGTTTTTATAAAGTAGGCAAAGATGCACCTGAGGATCTATAGCAAGGCAAGGGTAAACCCCATCATGGATCTCTCACAGCTCCATTTTATGTACTGATGCCACGAGCCAGCCCAGCTCTGAGCTACGAACTGAGACTTTGTAGATTTTCACTTGAAAACACAGCAGACTTCACGTCCAGAAGGTAGACTGTTGCTTTGATTTGATTATTGATCAAGTAGGAAGAAAGGTGATTGGCTCTTTTTCTTCCTCTTGGTACAGATATCCAAGGTCATTAATCTGCCTATTGCACAAGAATGGGAAGTCAGGCTACTTAGAGCTAGAAAAGAACTAACATTATGCAGTGGGTATTTGCAAAGGGCTGAATCTCTACGACGCTTTTTAAATCATGAATTCTTGCACTCTGCAACCACACATTTGGTGCCTGTAATGTGGCTGGCACTGCCTAGGTAGGCAGGTAGTGGGAGCGCTACAAAGATGAAAGATGTCTGCGTGGACCTCCAGGAGTCTGCAGTGGAGAAGGGAGACAGGCAGGCTCACCAGAAACTATAAATATGAGGTGCATTGTCCTCCCGACGGCTAGGAGTTTGGTTAAGGCCCAGGCACTATGAGCAAAAGTAATCTCAAGAGATAAAACCAACCATTGTCTATCTGATTCTTTGAGGTCTAGATCAAATATCAGCTATCTTTCATGTTGAGAGGGGCAAGGCCACTTTAGAAGACGATGTTCCTCCAGAGCCTCTGACTGGCTTGTCCTTGTCTGCCCAACTTTTTAGTGTAATTCATTTACTCTAACTCCTGGGGAGGCAAGATGACACTGCCACTGCCTTCAAGGCTTTTTTAAAATTTCTCCCCACCCACTCATTGTTTGCTCTTACTGTGTCTGCTTGTCGTCCATGTTTCTTTAGGAGGCACCAGGAACTGAACCAGGGACCTCCCATGTGGTAGACGGGAGCCCACTCACTTGAGCCACATCTGCTTCCCCTTCAGGGCTCTTAAAAGTCTAATAAATAGGTGGAAATCAGCATAGCGAATAAAGTGGTCCATATGTTATAAATGCGTGTAGGATGTAGGAGGAAGCTAGCATTTCTATGGGGTTGTTGGAAAGGCTTTAGAGAGATCATACTAGATCAGAGTAAAGAGAGAAGAGTGGATGTTTTCTCACAGGCAAGAAGGTAAGAAACTTGATCTGAAGCTCAGCAACTTGCAAAGTGGAATGGACACAGGTAACTCAGCACCCTGTCCCCACCCATGTCTGATTTCGGTAAACATCCCTAAGTGCTCTAATAAAGTCTGACTTGTTCCGGTAGTATAACACACTCTCTTCCTTACGTGTCCTCTCCTCAATTCTTAGGTTCTTCTCTAGTTTTAACCCATTTCCCTATTTGGTAAGTCTTGCCAGCCTTCATACATGGTCTTTGACCAGCCCACCAACCTCATTCCTATCTATTTATCCATAACTATTACTGATCCAACCCAAGAAGAATATTTGTGTCTCCATCCATCACTTCTACAACTTTGATTCTTCTATGGTTTCCCAGAATACCTACATAATATCTCAAAATAAATATGTCATCATTTACTGCTGATGATGCTTTTTCTTAGAATCATAAATTCTTAAGAGCTGAAAGATACTTTTCAGTACATTAAGTCCATATAGAAATTAAATTCAATGGGCATTTAAATCACAAAAACTGTTGCGGAGAATTTTATATATTGTCATATTATTTCGTTGTGCTAATATATCTTCAGTTTAGGAACTATGACTTATACTGAGATACATGAGGATGTGAGAATTACGAAGTTGCCCAAAGATACCACTAATAAGTGACTGAGCCAAGATCCCACATCATCTCTCTAACTGTAAGATACTTCTGAAAGAAAAAAATTATTTTGCCTCCAATAGATTGCTATCAGTGATTAAAAATAAGTTACTCTCTAATGCAATGGATTTTGGACCACACAAGATAAATGCAAATATTAATTTGTCAAGACAAGAGAGCACCGTGCCAGAACATAGTTCCAAATCTCAAAGGAGAAAGAACCTGGTGATAAGGCTTTCTTCAGGTGCTGGGGAGTTACAAGAGTTAGGGATGGAACAGGGACTCACCTAGAGAGGGTCCTGATGCATCTACTCTAATCTTTTGAGACTGGGAGGGGTTGAAAGATTGTCTTCTGGAATAGAACTTGCCAGAGAGGCTACATTCATTTCAAATTGTGCTCAGAGGGGAGCAGACTTGGCCCAATGGATAGGACATCCGTCTATCACATGGGAGGTCCGCGGTTCAAACCCTGGGCCTCCTTGACTCGTGTGGAGCTGGCCCATGTGCAGTGCTGATGCGCGCAAGGAGTGCCGTGTCATGCATGGTGTGTCCCCCATGTAGAGGAGCCCCAAGTGCAAGGAGTGTGCCCCATAAGAAGAGCCGCCCAGTGTGAAAGAAAGTGCAGCCTGCCCAAGAATGACACCGCACACACGAAGAGCTGACACAGCAAGATGACGCAACAAAAAGAGACACAGATTCCCAGTGCCACTGATAAGGATAGAAGCGGTCACAGAAGAACACACAGTGAATGGACACAGAGAGCAGACAACTGGGGGGGGAGGGGAGAGAAATAAATAAAAAAATAAATCTTAAAAAAAAAAAATTGTGCTCAGAAATAATAGGTCCCGGGACCAAGTCTAGCCTGTTTCGTCTTAAAAATATCTCAAGTAGTTTGCTCTTGTTGGGACCCATACCAATACCAATCACATACTGAGCTTTAGTCTTTGTACCCACACCAAGTTCCAATCTTGCTTCTCCAATCATACTTTTCCTAAAGTTTTATATTGTCTTCCACTTTACTGAAAACTTATATTGACTTCTACCAGTTGAACCAAATGCAGTTTATCTTCTCTAACACCCATGCCCAATTTATTAACCTTTACCTGTCTGTCTCATTAGGTACGTGCCCCAGCTTAAGCTTAAACTTTACTGAATTCATTCCATGCTGCATTTGGGCAGTCTTGACTCCCTGTCTTCTGTAAAGCAGGGAAGCTGGCTCCAACCTTCCCTAGTGGGATAATGTATCAAAGAATCCCATGGCTATGCTTCCAGATGGAGACACCTGGGCCCTCCTTGGGAGATGGAGAATACTGTCTTATGCATTCAACTTTAACTTCAGTTACATAATTAAGTATGGTATAAGAGACAGAATGATGCTTGAGAGTCCTGAGAAATAACATGATGTTCAAAACTCTTTCCCCTGTGGAGCTATTTATAAAACAGCTAGTACCAGAACACTATATGCCAGATAAGTTAGAAGAATTGCCCATTCAAACCACTTAAGCAAAAAGAATACTGCTCCTGCTTAACTACCACTGAAATTATAGCGGATTTTTCTAAAAGCCAGCTATGACAGAGACACGTTGTGTCCCTGTTGAATGACTCATGATTTGGCTCATAATTCCTGGTTTCAGTTATACTCTTTGGATGAGCAAAAAGTAAATCAAATTATTTTTCTTGTATTTAAATACAACCATCATACTTCATCCCCTTTAAGGTAATATCTTCACCTTTTTCAGCAGTCTCTCATACTACGTGGTTTTCAGTCTCCTAAGGTGCAGAAATTCTAGTTCTTAGGGTCCATCTTAAAAATCCATGTCCCGAAATGAGCCATATACTCCAGATGAAGACTGCTGTTAATCTCAGTATTATACTCCTAGAGAGCAACCTGAGATTGTGTTAGCTATATTTAAGGCTCAAAGAACACAATTAGCTTCCATGAAAACTGGGGGCAGCTGAAACTTTGGATCATTTTTACATTTATGCTGTTAAATATATTTTCCACCTCCTGTGCTTGGGAGGTTGGTTTTTGTTTGTTTGTTTGTTTGTTTGTTTTAACATATCACCTTGTCTATTTATTTCCATCATGTAAGCCAACAGAAATATTTTTTAACTTCAATAAGGTTATTAAGTTTATACACAACACATAAACGATTGTGTCACCTACAAATCTGTTAAAACATGTTTTCTGGGATTAGTAACCCCGAAATGAGAGAAAATTGTTAAATTGGGATGACATGATCTTAGTGAATTTATGAGGTTTTCTAGTGATTACTACATTCTTTGCAAAATACTCATTTTATGCTTCCAGCTTAAAAGTTCTTTGCTAAGCTAAGTGTAACAATCTATCGTGGGTTCATAAGGATAACAATCTATAGTAGATTGAATTCACCATTTCCTCAACTTTGGAAATTAGGCTCAAAATTGCCTATCTCTGGCTGTCTAGCAATTTGATAGACAAAGATATTTTTAAGTGAATACTGACAGTGGTTCTTAAATCATATCTTCATACTCTTTCAGAACCTAACAATTCTGTTTGAAATTTGACTTAGGTAAGTAGCTGTTTTCTCACCATCTGCTCACCTATCTAAATGATGGAGAGCTTATTCTTTCCAGTTTAAAAGTCATTCTCTTACATGGATAAACATGGAAGTAGTGAAGAATAGGAAGCTCTGGCTTTCTGTTATTTTGTAAATTCAGACTTATTTTGCCAAAAAATAGGCCTATCCCCTCCTTTTTGTTATTTTTCCTCTGTATAGCTTAACATTTTTCAAAAACATCATCTCATTCTATGCTTTATTGTTCTATGTTTATTGTTCTTTTTTAATTTTAATTCTCAGTTATGCTTCTTTCCTTTGGTCTTTTTACGGTCTCATAAAAGGACTTTTTTATGAGACCTTTCAAATATTTGCTTTATTAGAGAACTACTAATATTCCCACTGAGAACTTTATTTTTCCTTCTTCATCAGGGTCATTTTTAATATCATTGTCAGGATTTGCCTTTGGAAAGTCATCTATCCTTTTCCAATTAATGTTTTCTTTTAGAATCTTTGAACACGAGAATAAATCCCTTTTTTAAAACTTTTCTGAAACCTTTTTTAGAACAGGCATCTGGAGATGCCCAACATTTCTTTTTCTTTCCAGTGTAAATTCTAGGTTGATAATATCCATTGGTTCCTTAGTTCCTTGAAGATTTAAAGCACAAATGCATCTTTCCTCTGAGGACAGAATTAGTTCAACAAAACTCCTACCTTCTTTCATAGAAAAGAACTTTAAATTATGAAAGGCATAGATAAACCAAGTGTTCTGCTTTTAGTGAATTAAATTTGCCATAGATGTCTGCATAGTTGAAATAGTCCAATGGAAAGCACCACATAATAACTGTCTGCAGATAGACATGTCCACAGGAAGATATTTGCATTGGTTTTTCAGGAATGGATCTTAATCTACCACCATCCACTAACTTCATTCTCTAAATGACCTCAGTTCTCCTGTTGCAAATTATCACTTGTCATTAGGATTTTTTAGTTTGACCACAATAAATGAAAGGCAAACCTGGGAATGTTATGTCATTCATTTGTTTCTGGAGCAAGGCTACTGAGCTGTTATTGTGCCCATTTTAAATACTGTGTGAATGGTCACTGAATTATTGTTCACTTCAACTTCTCTGAATCACAGATAACTCAGCTCAAGTCTTATGATTTTTAATGGTCCTGAAGATTCCACAGGGAATTGCTATTATACAAGAACTGGCCCTAGACAGACCTTTCTGGTGCCAGGTAGAGCCCATCCTCCAAGACACCTACAAGTAGAAACTCCTGGTAGACTCAGCAATAGGCAGGTCCTGCCACTTCCTTACCTCCACAGAGTTACGGAGACTGATTTTTGACCTTCAAACTAGGAAGATCAGTCACCCTCTTCATACAGAACACAGCCACTTATTCTACAAGTATATATTTGTAAAATCGTTGGCCTGAATATGCGATTCATTATTTCCAAGATCATTTTAATGGAAGAAATTAGGACAAGTTGGTTAAATTGTTGAATTAAGTTAAAAAATTATTGAAGCACCTAATTTATTGGCTAATAGAGTACACAATACAATTCCACATTTTCTGGTTTCAACAGGAGTTGATCCCTGTTTGGCAAACTGAAAAACTGACTTCAATCAACACATATAAGCAACTGGACTACAGGATGAAAAATACAGAAATTAGACCTATAAAGTAATTATATCATACAGTCTACCCTCTTCCCACTGCCAACTCATAAAGAAAAGCAATAGTATAAAGAAAAGACAATGCAGCATTCACTCTTTTTTAAAAAATATTTATTTATTTATTTATTTTCTCTCCCCTTCCCCTGCCCCACCCCAGTTGTCTGTTCTCTGTGTCTATTTGCTGTGTGTTCTTCTTTGTCCACTTGTGTTGTTGTCAGCAGCATGGGAATCTGTGTTTCTTTTTTGTTGCGTCATCTTGCTGTGTCAGCTCTCCATATGTGCGATGCCATTTGTGGGCAGGCTGAACTTTCTTTTACGCTGGGCGGCTCTCTTTACCCGGTGCACTCCTTGCACGTGGGGCTCCCCTACACGGGGGACACCCCTGCATGGCAGGGCACTCCCCGCGCACATCATCACTGCGCATGGGCCAGCTCCACATGGGTCAAGGAGGCCCAGCGTTTGAACCGCAGACCTCCCATGTGGTAGACGAAAGCCCTAACTACTGGCTCAAGTCTACTTCCACATTTAAAATGCAATGGATGTGTCATGATGATGGGAATGAGTGTTGCTGGGGGTGGAGAGGTGGGGTGGGGGTGGTGGGGTTGAATGGGACCTCATATATATATATTTTTAATGTAATATTATTACAAAGTCAATAAAATAAATAAATAAAAGCTTACATATAAATGGTAAACTTTCTAGCTAAAAAAAAAATTTTTTTAAATTCTGAAACAGAGGCTACTATTACAGTCTTGTTTTAAAATGACGTTTAATGGTTCTTCTCCCTTGAGTATAAATTTTGGAATGCCACAAACAAAAGTATTCTTACAATAATAATAATTCAAATTATAGCCTTCTAGAAATGTGTGTACAATACAATGTACTTACATACAATATATTTTCCATTTACATTACTGTTCTAAATAGAAGATGAGGAGATTGGGCTCCTGGACATTTAATGTCCTATAATGGTCCCATAAACTCGCTTTAAAGGGCTGTTTTATTTATTTGGTGTTCATCTGAGTCCATCAGGACTCAGCACAGGCATCACATTGCCCCAGCAGCCACACGACACCTTCCACCCTTTAGCCTCCAGCTGGACTGTCAAGTGTATTTCTGAATTTCAAGAAAAATGCCAACTTTCATGCCAAGATGAAATGCCTTTCCAACTTTTCTTTCTTATCTTCTACTTGCTGAAATAGCTCCCTAACATTAGTAACATTAACTTGAAATATATTAGGCAACACTGGGATACCAATTATGCATCATTAAGGCACCCATGCACATCTCTAAAGAATGGAAACGTGATCTCTTTATACAGCCTTTTCTCATTCACTTTCGAAAGACTAGTTCCCACGAACAAGACCCCTAGGTATATGTTCTTAAATGTTTGTTAAATGAAGGGATCTTCAAAATGACTGTAGATGACTGATAGAATATTTGTGATAGTATTTTGATATGTATAAATGAGAGATTAATGTTTTATCAAGAATGTTATTTGTCACCTGGGTAAACAGAATAACTTATGCATAAATAATAATAGCTAATTCAATAATGCTAACCCTAGGCAGGGCAAGGTTCTATGCGATTTACAAATATTAACTCCATTAATCCTCATGATGATCCTATACAATAGGAACTATTATTATCCCCATTGTGCACATGCAGGTAAGGCAAAGAGAGGTTAAGTGATTCACCCAGGGCAGTCCAGGCATTATGTCACGGGGATTAAGAGACGGAGACTGGCAGTCAGCTCAGGAGTATCTACTCATAGGCAGCATACTAGGCACTTAAAGCTTGCAAAGTGATTGTCTAAAGAATTAATAATACTAAAATTATTTGATTGTTCTGAACAACAATAATAAACATAATAAATAAGATATATCTGCTAGAAATCCAAAATAACATTCCATGCTCATCATTTCCATTCTCTGAGTTCTTCAGAGCAGACAAGCTTCCTGTAGGTAAAATATTCTCAGGTTCTGTCCAAATGTCAACTTTCGGCAATATTAATAGTTGTATTAAAGAATACTTGGCTCCATTTTTCTAACCTCTACCACGATCCCGCCACTACATTCTAAGAAAGTGAATCTAAACTTCTCAAGGGCAGCGCTTTCTGTAGACTGACAGCACAGCTCAACTTGCGGCATTCTTAATATATTCCTTCCAGGGAACATTACAAAGAGTGCAGGCAGCTGTGTCAGACTGGCTGTGGTCGCTGTGATAACCCTACTTCTATTCAGCACGTCAATGAAAGAGCAGCCCTGTAATTCTGTGTCACCAGATCAGAGACATCAAGAGCCCTGAGAGTTCCTTTGTGCAGAAGTCGGAGGCTCCCATACCGGCCGAATGTGCCTGGGTGATATTCAGATGGCACTAATGGATTCGGGGAACAAGAGAGCAAACACTTGTTACAGAGGGAAAGCTGGATTTGAAAGGCTTCTATTGCATTGGTCTTTGTGGCTATAGACTGTATCTCAAAAGGATTCCCACATATTTCCCAGTCTTCGTTGTGAATATATAGGCACTTCCCATTAGGGTTGTCTGCAGCTCTGAGGAACAATAAAATAATAAACTTACAAATTAAAAAAAAAAAACATTTTCCTTCCTTCCTTCTTTTCTTCCTTCTCTCTCTTCCTCCCTCCCTTTTATTTTTTTTACTTAAGAGTTAAGCTGTGTAGTTAAGTTTTAAAATTTGAATCAACGCTATAGTGGGAGATAGACACCTCTTTTGTACAAATTTTGGAAACAACCATTTTTCTCTTAGGAAAAATAAAATCAGAGATAAGAATACTTTCTCAATCATGATGCAATACACTGAAATTTAGATTGAGAGTTGGAAGATCTGAATTGGAGACTTGACTTGGCAGTAAGCATGTATTTATTAATGATTTGTAATCTAATAGCTGTCAAAATGGACTTGTGGGGTGCTTAGAATAAAAGCAAGCATACAGGAGGGTGTAAGAGAGTTTAATGGGAAATTAGAAACAACATAAAGTTAAAAGGGAGAAAACGTTCTTAACTGTCCCCACATCTTATTCCAAGGATCCCTGGAAGCCAAGGGAAAAATTATGAACGGTGTAAGCCTGACGGTCACTGTCAGTTAAAGTCCACCAAGTCTTGACAAAAGAAGTGGTTTCTGTTTTGTTTTGTTTTGTTTTGTTTCCTTGCACTACATTTTAGAGTTCATTTATTAAAAAAGAAAGACCTTTTCATAAAAAACATCAGGTTAAACTATTTTTTAGGAAACATAATAGCTTAGGCTAAAGGCTAAAGGAATTTTTTTGAATTGTACTTGAGCAGAGGTAATTTTTTCGGAGAGTTGATCTACTGTAGTTCTAGTAAATAGCTTTTGATTCTCTAACTTCACAGAAGGACTCACCAAGGAGCCACGTGCTTCCTCTTGCCTCTCAGTCTATAACATAAGGTACTCTGATTAAACTTCAAGCTTCCTTCAGACTCGAGAGTCTTAATATTCCTAGAATGACTTTAGACTTATTGTCATTGTTCTCTCAGTGCGTAATCCAAGGTCAGACATCAACAATATAAGGATTTTCATCAACTTATTTTTATAAAATTAAAGTTATAAATGTATTTGGAACAAAACGACATGCCTTAAGTGAAAGACAGGGCTGCCACATTACCTGACAACCAATACCTGCTGAATTAATAATTAAATGCATAAGCATTTCTAAGTTAGCACTGCCACTTTTGCACCTTGTCCATAAAAAGCTCAGACGAGGTGAGCAAATAAGTTGCACCTTTAACCTATGAATTAAACACAGACACGCAGAACTGCTGCAGCCACCAACAGTTCCAAGATTATTCTAATAGCATGAAAGTACATAGATACAATTCCTAGACAAAGTGAAATGTAAGTGCTTTAATGGGTAGCACACAAAATATAACTGTCAGTCGATCATGTTATCAGCAGCTATAACTCAAGTCTGTTTTAAAGAGTGAATGTGTAAGTCATCAGTTCTTTTTTACATCCTTGGTTTAAGAAACTATTCTTTCTCTTTTTTTTGACTTTAGCTAGAGAGCAACAAACCCATGTTACCCTCTGACACCTTTATGAGTTGTTACTATTTGAATGGAAGAAACTGTAATTAAATTCAAAACCACCTGCAGTATATGTTTTTAAAGAAAATTAAAGGATGTGAACATCATTTTTCAATGACGTAAGACGAAAGAAAACAAAACAAAACTTGTTCTTTTTTATTTAAATTTAAGGCGTCTCCATACCAGCAATATGTAATTTAACTTCCAAGAGCAAAAATACCCATAGGAAGAATCAGTGTAGACACTGAGCATTTATCCCTCAGGATTCAGAAGGAATAAGGTCAGTCAGTGTTCACCTTGCTTCCAATTTTGCTCCATTCCAACTGAATCTCCACACAGCCGTCAAAACGAGCTTCCTAAATCATAAATTGAAACTTGTCCTCTTCTACTTAAAAACTTGAACAGCTTCCATTTGGGCAAAGAAAAGAAAATTCATGTGGCCTCTGAATCCTTGCTAAATCTGGTTTTGTGCGCCTCCTCAGCCTCATCTCGGAGTAAGACTCTCTCACCAAACTCCCTAAGCTTCAGTCACTCTGAGGTTGGCACTCCCAAAGCTCAGCAAGGCTGTCCTGACCCCAGAGCCTTGCTTCATGTCCTACCCGTGGCCTGCGCAGCTCTTCCCACTGCTCTGGTCTGATCACATGCAGCTTCTTTTCTTAAATGCTCAGAGGGGCTGTCCCTGACCACCCTATGTTAAAAGTGCCCCCAGACTCTATTTCAGTTCATATTTGTTTCTCTCATAGCATTCATTGTAACTCACAATTATTTTATCTGTTGACTTGCCTTCTCCTATCATTGCAGAATTAAAGTTCCATGAGGGCATAAAGTTCCGTGATGTTGTCGCATTCACTGATGCATTCAAGCACTGGGCAAATAATTGTTTTGTGGATAATTATGGAATGACTCTATATTTTAGGTGTCATAGTAATATTATAATCAATTTCACTTGACAGTTATTTTGCCCCATGTATTTTCCTATTTCAAATGCACATGAATATACAGTTTGTACACCAGAAAAATTACATAACCTTTCATTATTATCATAAACTGTGATGACTTCTATAAGGATATAATGGTATTTTCACAACCTACTGAAGGTAACAAGGTTTTATGGCTAATTCAAACTAATGTGTGACCAGAAGAGCTCCAATTAGCAGAATCATCATTGGCAAAGAATCAAAGAATATATATCAAAAAATATTGGGCATACTCTGTGTCTTGTCAGAGAACCCACTGGGCAAAGCATTGCATTAGTGGGAAAAGTTCTTTTATATTCCCCTGCTAAATCAATTCCCAGATCTTCCTGTAAAGAATAAATTCTAGCAATAACCTTTTGTGCCACTGCTACTCACAAGGATCTTTGTCCTCTGCCTCTTCTGGACCAGCATTCTTTAAACTGCAGTTTGTGACTCACTAGTGAGTTGTAAAATCAATTCAGTGAACAATGACCAGCATTTCTAAAAATTAAATAGAACAGGAAAACAAGAATACATAAAAAAGTATATTGCACAGATTTAGGGTAAATGCTACTTTAAGAAACTTGTATTATAGTTATATGTTTGAATGTGTGTATGTGTGCATGGTATTATGTATATATATTCTGGGTCACAATGCAAATCATGAGGTGCAGTTAAAAGCAAATTGAAAGCCACTACACCAGATAATAAAAGAGAAAAGAACAAGAATTAGTGACTGCTTATAAAGCACAGCCATATATCCAGATTCTTCATACTCAAATAATGGTGTCCACCACACTTTGTTACTGTCCTTGACATGATTCACCTCCTTGTTTTTCAGATAATTGTTCCCATATCCGTTCCTAACTATGACATAAGGTCCTTGAGGGTAGAAAAAGACCTGATTTGAATGTCATTGAATTGAATTAAGGTCACCTATTGGGTTGGATTAAAGAAGACTACAAATTATTTGACAGTCTTCCCATTAAAGGGTGAGGTCCCTGTCCTTTCCCTTAAGTCTGGGTAGCAGATGGATCTATGATTGAACTAACACGTAGCCAATGGAAGGATTGACATGTGCTTGTTTGGAGGTCTACACCTTATGAGCCAACAGCTTCTACCTCCTGTCTCCTGAAACACTCACTCTTGGAGCCAGAGTTTCCATATGAGAAGTTGAACTACCTTGCAGGAAGAAACCATGGAGAGGGATTCTGAGGTAACACAGAGAGGCAGAGAAGCCCAGCTGAGCCCAGCCTTCTAGTCACCTTCACAAAGGCATGTGTATGAAGCCTTACTGGACTATCTAGACCAGAATCACTGTCTGTGGCTGCTTTTGCATTACAACAGCAAGGTGAGTAGCAGCAACAGACAGCCCATAAGGCTCAAAAAACCCAGAATATTTACTGTCTGGCCCTTTAAGAAAATGTTTGCTGATGCCTCTTCTAGGCCATGTCCACACCCAGCTGACCCCCAGGCCTGGAGTGACCTCAATTCACACCTCGATTTCAAACAGGAGCATTGCTCCACCAAGGGTTGCCTGAATTCCTAACCTACAAAATCACGAAGTTTATCATAAAATGGCTATTGTTTTAAGCTACTTGTTCTAAGGTAGTTTTTATGCAGCAGAGGGACAACAGGAACATAATATGGATATGTGGTGTGGCTGCACAAAACCTGCCTCATGTGTCAATGTTTTTGGAATCGTGCAGTGGGCAGAGGAAGGAACGGCCTCTTGGAGACCATTAGTGAAAGCAAGAAAGACCTCAAGCAGACAGTTAGTAAAAGCTAGAAGGGCCTTGAAAAGACTGTGGCTGAAAACTTGAGGGATATTAAAAATATGTTATCAGAGGCTGAAGAATATGGGATACTTTTTCCATATTGGCAGGAAGTTTGGCATTAGTGTTGCATGTGCTAATGAAGAGAAAGGAAAGGGAACCTCGTGACCTTTTGGATTTAGCTGGAGAGATTTCTAGGCATAATACAGAAAATTCCAACTGGCTTTTTTCTAGTTGCCTAGGTAAAATATGAGAAGAGAGGTGAGCTCAGAGAAAATATTCAGAGAGCATATGAAGCACGCAAGTTGTGCTGGGTATGGAAAACAAAACTGTTCCTCACTTCCAGTCTCTTCCAGCAACAGATTCTCAAAGATCAAAGTGGCCTCAGGACAAAGGTAAAATCCAAACTACTCCCTATAAAATAAGACCAGGTAAATATTTCAAGGGTGTGGTGTAAGATTCTTTTTTGAGACCTGAGAAAAATTTGAGAGTATAGCAAATAGAGCTTCTCAGAATCATAAAGGCTATATAGCTTAGACCCTCTCTGCCAGAGAAAAGGGGCTCTAACAATCTTAAGGATATGCCTGGCAAACCCTTTCAACTTGACCAGAAGCCTTCTTTGTATCATCTTCCCAGAATACCTTAAATCTCAGCACAGAGAAGAAAGATGACTATATCAGAAATAAATATGGGGGTGGCTTTTGGCTAGTGGTTTGGGTTATCATTTGATACACAGGAGCTCTAAATGGATTTTAGGGGGAAGGAAGGATGGCCAAGACAGTGGAAATAACAGCGACTACAATTATCTCTAGGGAATAGGATTGGACCCTAATCAAGGGACTAGTGGCATGTACCTGGTTGAATTTCAGAATGACCATGGAACTGTAACTGCCACATGTCTCCTATGAAGAGGAGCAGCTATGGTTACACTATCTCTATCTCACCATTATATGTTGGACAGGGGGGTGAGAGGCAGATAAATTGTCCTTAGTTCATAGCTCTTCAGATTTTAGGAGGAAGCATACTCAAGGAGCTTCATCTACACATGCACCTGATTTGCATCATCAAATTCGTAAATTCAAGGCAATTCTATAATGGAATGAGTTTCAAATATGGGAGTAACATAAATAATCTGTGACCATAAAGTGGGAAGCAGATCTTCCATAGAGAGTCATTCTGTCCCCTTAAATTTGGGGGTGGAGATCTTTGACCATACTGAGCAATAGAATATGCTGGAAGTGTCTGGACCTGGCCCTAAGAGACTGGATATTTCCTCTATCTGGGAATACTTGCTCTTGAAGCCTTGAGCTGCCATGTAAGAAGTCTAACTACTCTGCTAGAGATCATGTAGAGAAGTCCTGAGTCCCCATGAAGAGCGAGAGGGATTCCCAGACCTCTAGTTGTGAGTGAAGCCATCTTTGACTTTCTAGCCCAATCTGCATGGAGGGGAGAAGAACTGCCTAGTCCAAACGCTGCCCAAATCCTTGACCTGCAAAATCAAGAGATATAAGGCAATGGTTGTTGTTTTAAAGCAATACAACAGTTTGGGGGCAATTCGTTATGCAGCAATAAATGGCACACATTTTACACTGCCACCAAGAATACACAATCATATTTTCAATAAAACGCATCTCTAGAGTCATTGAGTAAGGCAAGATATGGTCTCCTACAGCAGATAGCATAGGGAATTTCCGTGCTTATTGAAAATATACAACACATCTTTTGGTACTTTTTTTAAGCTGGCTAACAATTACCACAAGGTCTCACAGGAACAGTTGCTCCATATTGTGGCAATGTTGTTTTATAGGCCAATTCTTGAAGTCACAGGGCTGGAACCTTCTGGGCCTCCTGTCCTGCTCATCCTACAAGCCCACTTAATGACTTATTAAACTTACACTCGGTGAAGGACATGAGCCAAAAAAGGGGAAGAAGTACAATGAGGCAATATTATCGCTTGTCAGCAGTTTGATAGAAGAGAACTGTAGTTATTCTCTAAAATAAGATCTGGAAATTTCCTATGGCTTTTAATTACTGATTCCAAATCTTTTCAGATAATGATTCTTGGGCCCAAAGCCATGGTAAAATATTGTTTGATGTATATTTATGCCTTCATCAATACTTTAGAATCTTACCACTCTAAAAGCAGGAGAGAATCTTTTGCTGCTTATTTTACTGCATGGTAATATCTATAGAAAATAAAAATGATGCATCAAGTTGAGGCTTAGTAAAACCTTCCCCCAAAGAGGTTATTTACATCTGGCTTCAGGAAAGATTGGTAAGACTAGCATAGCATTTCAGTAAAGGAATTGCAGTATTTTTAATTGACCATTAAACCTCACTTAAGTAGCCCCTGGTACACCTACAAAGATGGCAGAATTACTGCCTTATTATTAAAAATGCATGTCATATTTCCAGATTGTATTCATTTGGCCAACTGGACAAGCACTATAATGAGCTAGTGCCAGATTCATCTGAGCTATAAATATAAATAATAACTACATGATAATATTTTGATATACAGCCAAGAATCATTTACTTTCTGGAATCATAAAAAGTTGAAATGAATCACAAATTCAAAAATGCCAATGAGTACATGAGGAAAATATCCTTCAGAGACAGGTAACTCTTTGTCATACAATAACATTTTTCATTTTTAAGGGGGAGGGGATGTTGGTAGTAAAATGACATTTGTATCTCAGTATAATGGAAAATCTGAAAACATCTCTAGACATTAGTTTGTGCATTCCTAAACAATCTTGATAAACTGTGCTAAGAAGACTTTTGAGAAACAATCTAAAAAAAACAAGTAGAAGTGCCATTTCACACTGAAGAAGAGGAGATGTTTGTGATTACAGATGTGGGTTCACAGTCCAACTCCTCCATAGGGTAACTAGGCTAGCTAACTCACCTTAACTTTTCAAACCTGTCTCTACGTCTATAGAATGAAATGATATTATTACCTACATCACTGAATTGTTATGATGATAAGTGAGAAAATACACAGAAACTGTCCTTGTCAACTGCAAAGCAATATGTAGATGTTCTTGTTATTCATTAGCCTAATCGAGAAAATAACCTCAAATTACACATTTGCATAATTCATTCTCTCTAGCTTGAGTCTTTAAAATTCAGCTTTCAATTTGGTTAATGTGGAATATCCTCTGATGATGAATTTTCAGTTTTACTCGAAACCATAAACTCAACGTATATCAAAGTGGTCATTTCTGAACAATATTTATTTAGAATGGAAACAATTTTTTTTTTTATGTTCCTGGAAGTCTAAAGCAAGTATACTGTTAAAATATTCTTACTGACCGTTAAAAAGCCTGTTAAGCAGAAAGAAGAAGTTGAGAATATAATGGACTGAGGAACTTTTTTTATTCCTGCAGCATTTATGATTTCACATGTTCCTTTTTCAAAGTGCTTTTAATGGCTGTGACATAAGGCTCCACTGAAGTCTGAACTGGAATGTAGACAGGTTGAAGGGCATACAAGTAAAAAGGCTTGCTATTAGAATCAAAATGGAAATAACTCACTAGCTGTGCCCTTCAAAGTCATATCATGATCAGTCAGCGCATGCATATGCCCTGGTCATCCAGCTGCAGAGTTGCCCATGACTTCAAAGAAGTCATCTCTTACAGAATACCTCATCTGAGTCCTATCTGAAGATGGAATTAAACAGGAAAAAAATAATTATTTTGTGTCATTCTCAAAGTACTATTACAAAACCCTGTTTATTTTGTCTTGCAAAATCAAGGACAAAATGATACAATAACCCATAAGCCCTGGACCTATAAATTAGTCATTAAAAGTTGAGGTGGGAGATGTTAGTCCCTTAATGCTCGATAATTCGCATTCCAGTTCACCCCGGATAAAAATCAAACTGTTTCTTATAGCTGATAAGAAAGAGTTATTCAAACTGTCCCAACTCTTAAAGAAGAACGAAGAGTTCTTAGGCTCAGTATTTTCTCCTTTAATTGTCTTCTTCAGAATGAGAAGTGGAATGTTAGGACACAGTGCTCTGTGTCGTCATCTAGTGACCTCACGCACACTTATTGAGCATCGATTTTATGTCAGACACTGTGCAGGGAACCAGGCATGTGAGAGACAGACCATGCCTTCAAGGAGACCACCAGTCAGTGGGAGAGACCACCATGTAATAATGAATTGTAATATAGTGGAATGGAAGTGGCATGGTCGGGGACCAGGGGATCAGAGACAATAGCTTATGTTTCCAAGAAGAGGTGACACATAAACTGGACCTTCAGAGAAATGTAGGAGTGGGCTGAGGAAGGAATAGGGTGATGGGTGTAGGGTGACCAAATACCTGAAAGTAACTTTTTTCTCTCCCTGTTGCTAGGATATAAAGAAAAGAATTGTATGTATATCAGAAGGTGATGAGATGCAACCCTCTCTTTGTGCCAAATTCTGCTTTTGGTGGTCAAGAACATCCTGTTGAAGCAACAAAGTATGAAAACCAGCTTCATCCAGTTGGCTGGACCCGCACAGAAGCAGCCCCTTGCTGTCCTCCCTTCAACTTGCTTAATTAACATAGTAAAATTCCCACCCAGGGGTGCAGTTGTCCGCCCCTTTCTTGATCATGCAATGTATGTGCAAGTATGATTTCCTGAACATACTAATCATACAATTATATAACCAGCTATGTGTGTTCATCCATACGCATAAAAACTAATGCATAATCAAAGCAAATGCTAAGTAATAACTTGGGTATTTAAGCAAGAGTAAAACTGCAGCCCAGGGAGTAGGATCTGAGTCACTTTAGACTGGCCTTGGCTCCTTACCTCTGCAGACATAATAAATGTGATTTTGCCTAACTCTCATGTTGAAGTTTTCTTCATGCCATCTCTGGTTATCCATAAAGGTCCTGCCTTGAGGTCTAACAAGGGTAGGGATCCAGTCAGAGGAAATAGCAGTCTTGAAGTTGCATAAATGACCCCAACTGTTTAATATGCCTGCGGACTAGGGTTTGGGGAGATGTACAAGAGAGAGTGACCCAAGGTGAGTTTGGAGGAGTGAGTCAAAGAGTTTGGACTGTGTTCTGAGTGAAAACCAGTGACATATGCCTGAGCAGGGTGGGAGAGAGCCCAAATGAGTGGTTCCCTGTTGGTTTCCTTGTTTGTCTTGGTTTTGTAATGGCTCTGGCAGGAGAACAGAGAATTAATCTAAAGAGAGTATGGCTAGGAGTGGACCTATTAGGAAGCCATCACAATAATTAAGGGAATTTGTGGAAAGGATTTATTTAACACTACTTTAGTGGGCACAAAGTGGGAAAGACAAACTAAAAAAAAAAAAAAATTAGACATTAGAAATAAATAAAATTTGGCTCTTATTCATATGCATTTGCAAAGGAAAGAGAGGTGTTTCCAATAATTTCCAGGTTTCCATCATGAGCAACTAGCTAGATGATCAGTGACATCCAACAGGTACGAGTTAGGTTTCCTGGATTCTCACTACAGAAGTTGAAAAATGGTTGTGCCTAATTGTATGTTGCTGCAAAAGACCCTGTCTATTCTAAATTCTTAACACACCTCAAATGCAACCTCCTCTGTCTTTGTCCCTTGCCTCTATCTTAAAGCAAGCTCCCACCATCCTTCCCTGTTACTGTGGCAGTATGTCCTGGTCTCCAGACTTACCCTGCCTTATCTCTAAAATGTAGCCATGTCTCTGCAGTCCTATAACTTCAGGATAACAATCAAACTCCTTCCTAGAGTATACACATTCCAGCTCATCTGCCATATATCTATAGATCTCACAGGCCAACCTTAGTGCACTATGGGACTGGGTATAAGTAAAAGGGGGCAGGGAAAATTGGGGTCCATCTTGGAGGCTGGTTATCACAGCCCCCATTGCAAAGCAGTGTAATTAGTCCACAAGTGGTGCTAAATAAATATTTGAGAATGAATCAATAAATGGTAAAGGACTTTATGCAAAGTGTTGGGCTAATTTCTCTGAAGAATGTAGAGATGTAACAAATGGATTTTCAATCCTTTTAATACATTTTTCCATTAAAAAATACACCATCATCTCTGGGATGTCAAGGTCTTCCTTTGCAAAAGACATCTGATGCAACAAGAAGTGGTTTAATGGCATATAGTTCTTTAATCCCAGGAGGCTGAAAAGTCAGGAAAGCGAATGAGCTAATAGCCACATCACTTCTTGACACCTTGAAAAGAAAATTGACTAAAGAAATTCTCCCGCTTTCCTTGAAACATGACTTGTCTCATTATGGGTATTTTAAAGCATTTAAGCTGATTAAAAAGTAAATGAAAACAATATCTGAAATAGGTCTATTAAGCAAGAAGATAAGAATGATAAACAATGCAAAATATATTAAACTATTTTACCTTACATTGGACTTATGCATACTGTAGAAGATAATGCTGAAGATGGTGAGATGTAATTCAAAAACTCCATTATTATAATAATAGCTTTGCCTACTGGCACTGATTTCTAGCTATACTGCATTAAATGTCACTGAACTGTTTCAATAAATTTTTAGTCCCAGGTACAACTGATAAGCATTTCTCTATCTGCAGATAAATGGAACAAGTTGGCACAATAGATGGATCAATATATGGTACAGGGTTATAATTTGCCGTTAATGTGGTAAGGAGCAAACCAGTAAGAAAATAACCATTATTTACTTAATTGTTTTGAAATCGGAACATTTAAAAAGCAGTGCTTACAATGAGTTATTAATTTATTGGATGTTAATATGCATACACGGATTAAATTTCCACTCATTCCCTGAGCTTCAGCAATATGCTAGCTTTCATGGAACTCACAATATTTAAAAAAAATAAATTACAGTTATCATAAGGTAAAGACTAAAATTCCCCAACTGCAGAGGGAACAAGCACAGATAACACTGTGTTTCTATATTTAATAAGCTACATGTTATGGCCAGAAAATGTATCATGCAATAGAGGACAAATTATTTATAGACTGCATTACATACAATGAGTAAAGTGGTAACAATCTTTTTAAACTTATTAGTTTCTTTGAACAAAGTACATCTAAATTCATTTTCATAGGAAAGTCATATACCCATTATATTCTATATACTTCAATAATTAAAATTTCTTTTCCTTTGGAGGAAACACTCCAAACTACACTGATTTTTATATGTTCTGTCTTTTCCCCCCAAGATCAGTAAAGGACATAAAGTTTGCAACCAACAGGAAGAATAACCGATTTGGACCTTGGACTCTCAGCAAAATATGAAGCTACATATCATTCTCACGGATAGGATGCTGCAATTTATCAAATTGTTAATCTTCAAAGATCCCCTGCTCTTACTACTGAGCAGTCAATATGGTTTAAATGTACCTTGATGTTCTGCTAACTAGTCTGGAATTTAGTGCTTGCTTTCTGCTTTTCCTGGCAGATTTGTTGTTGTTATTGTTATTGAACTTGGTAGGGCTATCTAAAGGAGACTGGTGCTTAAAGTTTCAGCTCTCTCATGTAATGAGTGCTTCCTAAAAATATGGTATCATACAACAATTGATAAAAATAACCCATCTCCAACAAACGTGACATTAATTCAACACATGGTTTGTGCCTTGAAATTGAGTTGCTCTCAATTTTAAATTACTGGTGAAAGACCAGCTTGAACTAGTAAGAGAAGGAAATTATGTAGGATGTTATTTGTTTAAATATAATATTTTTACTCACAAGTATATTTTTAGAATGTAATTTCCATTAAAAGTTTCTATTTAGAAACACTGCTGAGTCTGTTTAATGAATGTTAATGGTTCTTTTTTTTAAAGATTTATTTTATTTCCTTCCCTTCCCCCCACTCCCCCCCCCTCCCGTTGTCTGCTCTATGTGTTCATTCTCTGTGTGTTCTTCTGCCTCTGCTTGCATTACCCAGTGGAACTGGGAAACTGTATCTCTTTTTTTGTTGTGTCATCTTGTTGCTTTAGCTCTCCATGTGTGCTGCACCACTCCTGGGTGGGCTGCACTTTTTTCATGCTGGGCGCCTCTCCTTGCAGCAAGCATTTGAAAATACTCACTATAATATGGATTTACATGAAAAAATGTGTTTTTCACAGGCACATTTTTTAAAATTCTGCCATAGTGGTTGAGAATAAATGTTGATTTATTTCCACCCTCCCTCCAAAAACAAAATTTGAGTTTGCTTGGACCAGAGAAAAGCTTGAATGAAAACACATCCATCAGCTTTCATAATTACCATTCATTTTTGAAAAAGTTACTTGCCCTGTGGAGAGGAAACCTCATCTTTTTCTGACTGACCACGATCCTTCAATGCAAACTGAAGTATCCTGGTACATTGCTCTGATAGACCAAGATGGCCACACCCTAACATCTGTCCTTCTCTCCGTTCCCAAACTAATCATGCCTGCTTCTCTCAGATACATTTACATTTCAGAGTTACCTCTCATGCCAACTGGTCAAGGCAAATACTTTTAAAACTTGTTTCCTTCCTACACCAATCCCAGTGAAGTATCATGGATAATGGGGTGTCTACAACAATATTGAATACTTCCCATTCATAGTATTTTGCATGAAATCCTGAAGCATCTGTGGAGGTACCTTGGAAATTGCGGTCAAGACATTTAGTAAATGGGTCCTGGGCTGAATGTCCCCTGAATGAGTTCCTAAGACATCATCCTACCCATGGCATTGTGCTTAAATTAAAATCTGTGTTTGTAGTTGAACTCTGGAAATTGCACTGTCAGAGCTTTCTATGACTTTTATTCTCAATTGTACCTTTCCTTTAAACAACTGTAATGTACAGTTGAACAGCAGTGGTTACTTAGATAACATGAGCTAAAACAAATTGCTATCCTTGGGAGAGAAACAAGAGATGTGTTCTGCATGTCTCTGTCTTAAAAATCCATTAAGTTTTCCTCTGCGATCCACTTACACTAAACACCAAGCTATTCTATTCCCAATAAAGTAATAAAAGCTGAGCAATGCCAGTGAAAACAAACAAGATGGGCAAATCATCTCACCTGCAACTTACACCAGTTAGCGCTCTCAAGTTTCAAACCCCTGAAATGAAGAGCTTTTCTTCGCAAGAGAATTTTAGATTCATTATTCATGATTATAGATCCTTGCTACATAAGAGTTTG
Source organism: Dasypus novemcinctus (assembly GCF_030445035.2). Classification (NCBI taxonomy): domain Eukaryota; kingdom Metazoa; phylum Chordata; class Mammalia; order Cingulata; family Dasypodidae; genus Dasypus; species Dasypus novemcinctus. The sequence goes on along the minus strand of NC_080686.1, from coordinate 24,982,203 downwards.
CAAGCATGAAATAAAGAGCAAAATGCATATTAAAAAAAGAGCTGCTGCAAATTTATTGGTGTTTTGATAGTTGGCAAATTATTAGTTGATGAGTCATTATCATCAAAGATGCATCCCAAATAGACAGGATTCTCTTCAAGTAAAGACTGCCAATCAAAGAGAGCTCTGAATCCCAACTTGACGTAAGTGAGGGGCAATGCTCAGATTCTACTTCTGCCAAGGAGGAAGAAGCAGGTGGTACAGATTAACCCTGGAACTGAAGCCAAGTAATGATCATCAAAAAGGATTCCTGTTCACAATGAAAGATAGGCTTTCTATCAATTGGGGTAAGCCTATCCACCCAGGAATTCATTAACCTACAGTTCAGGACAGGAGCCTGGTTTCCTCACAAATTTTAGTGCTCTCATTTTAGCAAGAAGGAGGCCTTTGTAACCCGCTCAATTCAGGTGGGCAAAGGAGGGACCAGTTGGAGGTTAGGATTTTGTGCACCCAGTTTTCCTGATGTCACAGCAGTCTAGGCCATGAGTCTGAATTATGTCAACAGAGTTTAGTATAGCAGGAGCTATATTACGGAGCTATCATAAGCAGGAGCATTTTCTAGAGTGCTGTTAAACACTGGAAGAGCTAAAATTTGCCTAGAAATTTAGGAATGTTTTATTTCTTATCCAGTTATGCTTTATAATCTTAATTCAATATTGCATTTAATGCAAAACAATTTAAATCTCTCCTTAAGATATGGCCTTTTTCCGAGTTCTCAGGCAGGGACTTGAGGGACAGACAGTTATTCAGAAGGAGTCACCTGTTGTAACAAGCTCTTATTCGGTTTAACTGTGCAGTAAAGAATTAAATTTACCTGTAGGCTTTGACCCCAGCTCCTGGGAGGCTGGGGTATAAACCCTAAACCCTTGGAATTTCCTGAGAGTGAAGGATGTCTTTGTTAATCACATTGGCCCCTTGGACCTTGATATTTTATGCTAATAAGGTGACTCCGGTAGGGCTGGGTATACCAGAAAGACCAAACATGTGAGCACAGAGTTGGGGGCTTTGATCCAAGTGACATTGGCCTGCCCTCTGGGTGGGTGAGGGGACTGGTGATTGAGTTCAGCCATTCAGGTATTGATTCAATCAAGCCTGACTGCATAATGAAATGCCAATTTAAAAAGCTCTGGACATGGAAGTGAAGCTTGAGTAAGATTACCTGATTGACAATATTCTTGGAGTATTGTCACACATCAGTGAGCCATGAGGATTTTACATACTGATTCCACGGGGAGAGGACAACGGCAGCGTCATCTGAAGTACCCTCCCAGATCTCACCCTATGTGGCTCCTCCTTAGGCTGTAAACTTTTTGCTTTAATTTTGAAACTAATCATAAGCATAACACTTGCCTGATTTCTGTGAGTCCTTTGTGTGAATTATAGAAACTTAGGGGGTAGTAGGAACCCTTGACTCTGTCACCAGTTAGTCAGGAGTGAGGGTCTCCCTGGCTCCCTGGGACTCTCCCAAACTTGTGACTAGTATCTAGTGCTGAGGAGGACTGTGTCCTTAACTTGTGAAATTTGACCTAGCTTTGGATAGTTAGTGTCAGACATCATGGCACTAACATAAAAAGACAATGAGCACACAGCACAGATAAAAATGAGCAGTTATATTCAGTTCACTTTAACTGATAACATTTGTAGTGCCCCTTCTCTGTCTTAGTGATAGCAATGTCTCCAGGGTGTTTGTGGCAGTAGGAGACTGCTTGCACGCCAGAAAATCAAGTTCTTAGAGCTGTCTGTAACTGTCGGCGTGAACCTATTGTGGGTAGACCCTTTTGATTAGGTTGCTTCATTAAGGCTCTTCCCAGGTTTGATCTTAATCCTCTTTCTGGAATCCTTTATAAACAGATAAATGTGGAGAGAAAAGAGAGAAAGCTAAGAAACCAGAAGGTGCAAGCAATGAAACCTGGAAAAGAAGGGAGAGCCCAGCAGCACTGCCGTGTGACAGAGGAGTCCAGGATTGCCAGCAGCTGGTCTTTGGGGAGAAAACATCACCTGACGATGATGCCTTGATTTGGGCATTTTCACAGCCTCAGGACTTTAAACTTGCAAACTGATAAATCCGCATTATAAAAGCCAACCCATTTCTGGTATGTTATATTTTGGTAGCTTAGCAAACGAAAATTGTAGCATATAGTCGGTCCCCAATAAATGCTTTGCGAATGAAAAAGATAAATAAATGAAATTGTATGGAACATTCCAGACCATAAAGAGCTTTATATTTACTCTGAATCTGGACTTAGTGCACTCTGAATAATTGTTCCTTTTACATATACATCATTTCACAAAAGGCCCAGGAATTCTTAAAATACAAGTTCTGGAAAGACAAATTTTCTTTTATATATTTTTTGGGACTTATAAGTGAAATATTTAGAAATTCCTGAAAATAGAGCCAAATCTTTTCATGCATTCAGCTCTTTGTGTCTATTATTCCCATCAGTAATATCTACTATTTCCCCTTGAGTGCCTCATAATTAATACCAGCTTTTTCAAAATTGCTGACATTTACACCCTGAGAAATTTCTCCTCTAAAGAAACATTCTGATTTACATCACAGGGAAGTTTACCTGGCAGGTGTATCAATACTTACATAATTGCACTATCATTTTTATCCCACTTTCAGAAAAAAATGGAAGAAAAAACAGAATGCTAAGTAAAGTTATGAAAACAATATTAATATATTGGTATTTAAAAGACACAACTTGCATTATTTAAATGACTTAGAGTAATGAGTTGACTTTCTTCATTCTGTAAAACTGATTTCCTGAAGGAAAATCTCTGTCTACTTACTTCAGTAAGAGAGAAAACTTGGAAGAGTGTACACAAATCAGTGTTTTGCAAAAATCTCATTTGTTATAAGCTGCAAAATTCATAATTAACATATAATAGAGAAAGGAAAGCTGCTAATTTAAACTCGATAGGTTTCCTATACTTCTGAGACTTATTTTCATACATCCTTCTTCCTGTGTACTATCAACCATTTTCCCCTCCTGAAATCTGGAGACAGAAATATATGCAACAATTCATTAGGAAGAAGGCTTAAATAATTGACTTCAAACACTCAGTTTTCCTCTACTAGTTTCTTGAGGGCCACAATTCTTGCAAACGTAAGCCCAGAGCATCCTCCACATCTTCAGCATGTCTTTTATAATGTATGTGCAAGAGTTATGCTGGGAAAGGATGCTATCATTGTATGTTTTCATCCTCACTCTTCTCTCAAAGTTGATCTTGTCCAGTTTGATGAAGAAGATGCCAGTGAGATGGTGCATTCAATCCAAGGACACCCAGAATCTGTAGTGCTCAGCAACCCTTTTTGTTTATATCCCACTAATGCTTTTTCCTCCAAACCCTCAGATATTTTTATGTTGACATCTAAAATATTAAGTAGTTGCAATATGTGTAATTCCGCATGTACCTTAATTAATTATATTTTAATATAAAACTGCTATATCATTCTTTTAAGTATATTCATTAAACATAACTATTATAGTGAATCCAACATTATCTATTTCAAGATATGAACGATCTCTTCTTTATGGAAAAATTGTTAGTTTCTTTCTCTCCTTGAACTCATATTGACATTTTCCACATAATTTCATTCTCACATATAAATAGTGTTTTCTGAAAACTTTTATACAACTAATCAGATTTCTTTGCAAATTATTTGTTTATAAATAAGGTTTTCATTTCGGTCATGGTAATGCATACTTTTTCTCAGTACTAACATCAGTATTTTGAATGGTCCCTTTTGTCGGTGGTCCAGTGGTTTTTGTTTTTGTTTGTGTGTGTGTGTGAGGTACCAGGAGACCAGGGATTGAGCCTTGGACCTCACGTGTGGGAAGCTGCACTCAACCACTGAACCACATCAGCTTCCCTGAGATGGTTATTTCATTTGTTTGCCTGCTGTTTGCTTTTTGTTTTTAGGTGGTACCAGGAACCAAAGTCAGGACCTCCCAAGTGGGAAGCAGGCACTCAATCGTTTGAGCCACATTTGCTCTCCAGTCCAGTGGTTTTTAATCTTAGGACAATACACCAGAGTGGAATGAGGGGTGGGCAAGAGATAAGCCTTGATTTTGTAGAGCAGAACAATGAAATTTGAGAATAAGGAGGCAGGAAAGAGGTTCCATTTCAATCACAGGCATATTTTAGGTAAATTGGTTTTACAGAAGATTATACGGAAGTTGAGGATCTGGGGGATTTATCCTCCTAAAAGTATTCACGCAGACATCCACTTGGGGCCTTGTGAACAGGTCCTCCTGGGACCATCTTCACATACCCTTGATGGTACACACATCCCAGTTTGAAAACCACTTAGTTAAAAGCTCATTGGTACCATGGACCTAAGCCTCTTTGGAAAATGAACTAGATGAGAGTAATTTCTCAGGGTGGCTCCTGCATCTGATGCCTGCTTGCTCCATTAGACCAAAGCAACAAGCAGGTCCCATGGAGTCACAGCTCCTATCCTACTTAGAAATTCCCAGTTGAATGCAGTCTTGGACACCAAAATGATCAAGAAGCTGGGATTCGAGCAGACATGCGTGACCTATTATCCGAAAGAACTTATTCAAATTACTTAAACCTCTTTGATGCAGACTCCTCACCTTATAAATGGGGCTAATAATGCTTGTTTTTTATGAGGATTAAATAAGGTAATATTTTTTAAAGTCCGTAGCACAATTACACAACAAATTTATTCCCTTTGCCCCTCTTCCATCATCCCCACACAAGCTATCCAACATCTCCTCTTTCTCAAAATGTATTTTTTAAATCAGATCTACTTAAAATTTCAGTGTTTGATTTTTCAAGTAATAGAAATACCCACTTTTATTTGTTTATGACCTTAGAATCTAATAGCCTGATTAGCTTAAAATTAATAAATACCGTAATAAAAAATCAAGGAGAAAGGTCTCTGTGCTCTAGCCCCTTACCATTGCATAAGAATATTTGTTATTGAATTTTGTTCTAAATACTTTCTAAATAGGCTAAAGTTTGCATAAAATTGTTCTTTTCCATATTAACATCTATTTTCTAGGTAGAAGATCAGTATCTTCAGATTTCCTCCTGTAAGACTCAAAAAAATAGGTGCCTTGCCTCTCTCTTAATTCTCTGAAAGATTATTTCGAGTTTCAGTACCTTTAAAAATAGGCACAAATTTACTTTCACATAGTAATGAATCCAAACACATCTACTTTCTTCTTCATGCCTTCAAGTCCTTTTTTTTTCCAATTTAAGGTTTACATAAAGTTTTCCTCCCCTTTTAACATGTAATTGTCTCTCACACAAAAGAAGTTGATAAGACTCAATGTAAAGAAGGCAATCAAAATAAATTAGAACATTCTTTATTTTATGTAAGCACCAAACAAGCTATACTATAAGTTACAACAAGCTGACATGGGTATCATTAATATTTTTAATATTTTCTTTTCAACATAGGACCACCTTTAGAATTTTTCTTCAAACTTATGTAGGGTTTACAAAATTAATTATAATTAAAATAGAATGCAAGATATATAGTTCCAGGTAGATTTGTGAGAAAAGAGACAAGTCTTAGGTGTCAGGATAGTCCATCTACTCTATTTTAGGGTTTGTAGCTTAAGCATTGCTGGAAATTTTGGAGTTCTCTGCTGATATGTTAAAGTTTCATTATAAGATATTTAGGATGCTTCAAGGACCTAAGATTCCTTCCTTCTCTACTATGAAGCAGAACACATTTCCATTTCACACAATATAAAAGAAAATTTGGGGAGGTTGAGGACTGTGGTTGTGAGCGTGTTCTTTTGGCAACTATGACAGGGGAGAGTCACTGTTGTGGGGTGTCCATAATGGGGGGATGTGTGGAGAAGGGTACACCTGGGGCATACCTCTATGGAATATGAATGTGTTCTTGTGATCCCAGTATTATCTCACTAGGTGAAGACCCACACAATAAACAACAAAATACTAAACTCCCATATTGGATTATACTGCCATGTTCACTAACAGAGAGGCAAGAATCTCTAAAGTACATAGGCATTGCCTAATAAAAGAAAAAAGAACAATACCCTAAGCTCTCAGTATTAATGTTTGTACTTAGGAACCTTATTCTTATAAAATTGAAACTTAGCTTAATAACATCAATTGCATAAGATTTACTTCCTGAAAACCCCCTTGTTACTTAAATGTGGCCCTTCTCTAAGCCAAACTCAGCAAATGAACTCACTACCTTCCCACCAGTGTGGGACATGATTCCTGGGGATAAGCCTCTCTGGCACCGAGGAATTAATATGAAGCACCAACCAGTAATGCATTTGGAAAAAGGCCCTGACCAAAAGGTGGAAACATGAAATACAAAAGAGTTTTTATAGCTAAAACATTTCAAAGTGAGTTGGGAGGTCATTAGAGAGGTTATGCTTATGCATATCACAAGTGGATCTCAGTAACCACCCCAGTAAAAAACATTCAAGCAGTAGTGTTCCTAAGGGCTCTAGAGACATCTGGACACTATAGGCAAGGCACACAACCCCTTGAAATCAGCCCCTTGTCAGTGGGTCTTACACTGGAACATAATATAACTTATTTCTCCAATTTAACAGAGTTAGACTCATTTATAATTCCCTTACACACGATTCTTCTACTCCTTTTATTTGAACCTAAAATTAGCATTATATCCATTAAATATATATCCCAGAGACTTAAATCTTCAATCTGTTCATATGCCAGTTGAGCCCTGAATCTCGGCAGAGTTGCAATCAAAACTTACTCTTCAGTTCATCGGACTCACCCAGGTCAACTAACAAGATGATGTTGATGGTCAACCCCCATCCCAAAAAGCAAAAAGTATCTACAACTGCAAACAAAACAGTTCCCTCCATCT